>NW_026137638.1:0-112635 GCF_009805555.1 Andrographis paniculata | reverse complement strand
ATGTTATAGATTATACTTACTTTGGCTCTATAGTTCTAATTGATGATTTTCGTATTTGTTGTAGAGTGTTCGAAATTAGTGTATTTAGCACTTTTGCTTTTCAATGTTTTCCTTTGTATTATATAGCATGTTTATAGATTATACTTACTTTGGGGCTCTATAGTTCTAATTGCAGTGCTTTTCGTATTTGTTGTAGAGTGTTCGAAATTAGTGTATTTAGCACTTTTGCTTTTTCAATGTTTTTCCTTTGTATTATATAGCATGTTATAGATTATACTTACTTTTGGGCTCTATAGTTCTAATTGAAGTGATTTTCGTATTTGTTGTAGATTGTTCGAAATTAGTGTATTTAGTGCTTTTTTTTTTCAAAGTTTTTCCTTTGTATTATATAGCATTTCATAGATTATACTTATACTTACTTTGGGCTCTATAGTTCTAATTGAGTGATTTTCGTATTTGTTGTAGAGTGTTCGAAATTAGTGTATTTAGCACTTTTGCTTTTTCAATGTTTTTCCTTTGTATTATATAGATGTTATAGATTATACTTACTTGGGCTCTATAGTTCTAATTGAAGTGCTTTTCGTATTTGTTGTAGAGTGTTCGAAATTAGTGTATTTAGCACTTTTGCTTTTTCAATGTTTTTCCTTTGTATTATATAGAATGTTATAGATTATACTTACTTTGTGCTCTATAGTTCTAATTGCAATGCTTTTCGTATTTGTTGTGAGTGTTCGAATTAGTGTATTTAGCACTTTTGCTTTTTTCAATGTTTTTTCCTTTGTATTATATAGCATGTTATAGATTATACTTACTTTGGGCTCTATAGTTCTAATTGCAAGTGATTTTCGTATTTGTTGTAGAGTGTTCGAAATTAGTGTATTAGCACTTTTTGCTTTTTTCAATGTTTTCCTTTATATCTTATAGCATGTTATATAATTATACTTATTTTGTGCTCTATAGTTCTAATTGCAATGCTTTTCGTATTTGTTGTAGAGTGTTCGAAATTATTGTATTTAGCACTTTTGCTTTTTCAATTTTTTCCTTTGTATTATATAGCATGTTTATAGATTATACTTACTTTGGGCTCTATAGTTCTAATTGAAGTGATTTTCGTATTTGTTGTAGAGTGTTCGAAATTAGTGTATTTAGTGCTTTTGTTTTTTCAAAGTTTTTCCTTTGTATTATATAGCATGTCATAGATTATACTTACTTTTGGGCTCTATATTCTAATTGCAGTGATTTCGTATTTGTTGTAGAGTGTTCGAAATTAGTGTATTTAGCACTTTTGCTTTTTCAATGTTTTTCCTTTGTATTATATAGCATGTTATAGATTATACTTACTTTGGGCTCTATAGTTCTAATTGCAGTGATTTTCGTATTTGTTGTAGAGTGTTCGAAATTAGTGTATTTAGCACTTTTGCTTTTTCAATGTTTTTCCTTTGTATTTATAGCATGTTTATAGATTATACTTACTTTGTGCTCTATAGTTCTAATTGCAAGCTTTTCGTATTTGTTGTAGAGTGTTCGAAATTAGTGTATTTAGCACTTTTGCTTTTTCAATGTTTTCCTTTGTATTATATACATGTTATAGATTATACTTACTTTGGCTCTATAGTTCTAATTGAAGTGATTTTCGTATTTGTTGTAGAGTGTTCGAAATTAGTACATTTAGTGCTTTTGTTTTTTTTCAAGTTTTTTTCCTTTGTATTATATAGCATGTTATAGATTATACTTACTTTGGGCTCTATAGTTCTAATTGAGTGATTTTCGTATTTGTTGTAGAGTGTTCGAAATTAGTGTATTTAGCACTTTTGCTTTTCAATGTTTTTTCCTTTGTATTATATAGCATGTTATAGATTATACTTACTTTGGGCTCTATAGTTCTAATTGCAATGCTTTTCGTATTTGTTGTAGAGTGTTCGAAATTAGTGTATTTAGCACTTTTGCTTTTTCAATGTTTTTCCTTTGTATTATATAGCATGTTATAGATTATACTTACTTTGGGCTCTATAGTTCTAATTGAAGTGATTTTCGTATTTGTTGTAGAGTGTTCGAAATTAGTACATTTAGTGCTTTTGTTTTTTCAATGTTTTTTCCTTTGTATTATATAGCATGTTATAGATTATATACTTACTTTGGGCTCTATAGTTCTAATTGAGTGATTTTCGTATTTTTTGTAGAGTGTTCGAAATTAGTGTATTTAGCACTTTTGCTTTTTTCAATGTTTTTCCTTTGTATTATATAAATGTTATAGATTATACTTACTTTTGGGCTCTATAGTTCTAATTGAAGTGCTTTTTATTTGTTGTAGAGTGTTCGAAATTAGTGTATTTAGCACTTTTGCTTTTTCAATGTTTTTCCTTTGTATTATATAGCATGTTATATAGATTATACTTATTTGGGCTCTATAGTTCTAATTGCAAGTGCTTTTCGTATTTGTTGTAGAGTGTTCGAAATTAGTGTATTTAGCACTTTTGCTTTTTCAATGTTTTCCTTTGTATTATATAGCATGTTATATTATACTTACTTTGGGCTCTATAGTTCTAATTGAGTGATTTTCGTATTTGTTGTAGAGTGTTCGAAATAGTGTATTTAGCACTTTTTTTTTTTTTCAATGTTTTTCCTTTGTATTATATAGCATGTTATAGATTATACTTATTTTGTGCTCTATAGTTCTAATTGCAATGCTTTTCGTATTTGTTGTAGAGTGTTCGAAATTAGTGTATTTAGCACTTTTGCTTTTTCAATGTTTTTTCCTTTGTATTATATAGCATGTTATAGATTATACTTACTTTGGGCTCTATAGTTCTAATTGCAGTGATTTTCGTATTTGTTGTAGAGTGTTCGAAATTAGTGTATTTAGCACTTTTGCTTTTTCAATGTTTTTCCTTTGTATTTATAGCATGTTATATAGATTATACTTATTTTGTGCTCTATAGTTCTAATTGCAATGCTTTTCGTATTTGTTGTAGAGTGTTCGAAATTAGTGTATTTAGCACTTTTGCTTTTTCAATGTTTTTCCTTTGTATTATATAGCATGTTATAGATTATACTTACTTTGGGCTCTATAGTTCTAATTGAAGTGATTTTCGTATTTGTTGTAGAGTGTTCGAAATTAGTACATTTAGTGCTTTTGTTTTTTCAAAGTTTTTTCCTTTGTATTATATAGCATTTATAGATTATACTTACTTTGGGCTCTATAGTTCTAATTGAGTGATTTTCGTATTTGTTGTAGAGTGTTCGAAATTTGTGTATTTAGCACTTTTGCTTTTTCAATGTTTTTCCTTTGTATTATATAGCATGTTATAGATTATACTTACTTTGGGCTCTATAGTTCTAATTGAAGTGCTTTTCGTATTTGTTGTAGAGTGTTCGAAATTAGTGTATTTAGCACTTTTGCTTTTTCAATGTTTTTCCTTTGTATTATATAGCATGTTATAGATTATACTTACTTTGGGCTCTATAGTTCTAATTGAAGTGATTTTCGTATTTGTTGTAGAGTGTTCGAAATTAGTATATTTAGCACTTTTGTTTTTCAAAGTTTTTCCTTTGTATTATATAGCATGTTATAGATTATACTTACTTTGGGCTCTATAGTTCTAATTGAAGTTTTTTTCGTATTTGTTGTAGAGTGTTCGAAATTAGTGTATTTAGCACTTTTGCTTTTTTAATGTTTTTTCCTTTGTATTATATAGCATGTTATAGATTATACTTACTTTGGGCTCTATAGTTCTAATTGCAAGTGATTTTCGTATTTGTTGTAGAGTGTTCGAAATTAGTGTATTTAGCACTTTTGCTTTTTCAATGTTTTTTTGTCCTTTATATTTAGCATTTATATAGATTATACTTACTTTGGGCTCTATAGTTCTAATTGCAATGCTTTTCGTATTTGTTGTAGAGTGTTCGAAATTAGTGTATTTAGCACTTTTGCTTTTTTCAATGTTTTTCCTTTGTATTATATAGCATGTTATAGATTATACTTACTTTGGGCTCTATAGTTCTAATTGCAGTGATTTTCGTATTTGTTGTAGAGTGTTCGAAATTAGTGTATTTAGCACTTTTTGCTTTTTTCAATGTTTTTCCTTTGTATTATATAGCATGTTATAGATTATACTTACTTTGGGCTCTATAGTTCTAATTGCAGTGATTTTCGTATTTGTTGTAGAGTGTTCGAAATTAGTGTATTTAGCACTTTTGCTTTTTCAATGTTTTTCCTTTGTATTATATA
Organism: Andrographis paniculata; assembly: GCF_009805555.1. Lineage (NCBI taxonomy): Eukaryota > Viridiplantae > Streptophyta > Magnoliopsida > Lamiales > Acanthaceae > Andrographis > Andrographis paniculata. The sequence continues at coordinate 108,407 of NW_026137638.1, read as the reverse complement.
GCATGTTATAGATTATACTTACTTTGGGCTCTATAGTTCTAATTGAAGTGATTTTCGTATTTGTTGTAGAGTGTTCGAAATTAGTGTATTTAGCACTTTTGCTTTTTCAATGTTTTTCCTTTGTATTATATAGCATGTTATAGATTATACTTACTTTGGGCTCTATAGTTCTAATTGCAATGCTTTTCGTATTTGTTGTAGAGTGTTCGAAATTAGTGTATTTAGCACTTTTGCTTTTTCAATGTTTTTCCTTTGTATTATATAGCATGTTATAGATTATACTTACTTTGGGCTCTATAGTTCTAATTGAAGTGATTTTCGTATTTGTTGTAGAGTGTTCGAAATTAGTATATTTAGCACTTTTGCTTTTTCAATGTTTTTCCTTTGTATTTATAGCATGTTATAGATTATACTTACTTTGGGCTCTATAGTTCTAATTGCAAGTGATTTTCGTATTTGTTGTAGAGTGTTCGAAATTAGTGTATTTAGCACTTTTGTTTTTTCAATGTTTTTCCTTGTATTATATAGCATGTTATAGATTATACTTACTTTGGGCTCTATAGTTCTAATTGCAAGTGATTTTCGTATTTGTTGTAGAGTGTTCGAAATTAGTATTTAGCACTTTTGCTTTTTCAATGTTTTTCCTTTGTATTATATAGCATGTTATAGATTATACTTACTTTGGGCTCTATAGTTCTAATTGAAGTGATTTTCGTATTTGTTGTAGAGTGTTCGAAATTAGTGTATTTAGCACTTTTGTTGCTTTTTCAATGTTTTTCCTTTGTATTATATAGCATGTTATAGATTATACTTACTTTGGGCTCTATAGTTCTAATTGAAGTGCTTTTCGTATTTGTTGTAGAGTGTTCGAAATTAGTGTATTTAGCACTTTTGCTTTTTCAATGTTTTTCCTTTGTATTATATAGCATGTTATAGATTATACTTACTTTGGGCTCTATAGTTCTAATTGCAATGCTTTTCGTATTTGTTGTAGAGTGTTCGAAATTAGTGTATTTAGCACTTTTGCTTTTTCAATGTTTTTCCTTTGTATTATATAGCATGTTATAGATTATACTTACTTTGGGCTCTATAGTTCTAATTGAGTGATTTTCGTATTTGTTGTAGAGTGTTCGAAATTAGTGTATTTAGTGCTTTTGCTTTTTCAATGTTTTTCCTTTGTATTATATAGCATGTTATAGATTATACTTACTTTGGGCTCTATAGTTCTAATTGCAAGTGATTTTCGTATTTGTTGTAGAGTGTTCGAAATTAGTGTATTTAGCACTTTTGCTTTTTCAATGTTTTTCCTTTGTATTATATAGCATGTTATAGATTATACTTACTTTGGGCTCTATAGTTCTAATTGAAGTGCTTTTCGTATTTGTTGTAGAGTGTTCGAAATTAGTGTATTTAGCACTTTTGCTTTTTCAATGTTTTTCCTTTGTATTATATAGCATGTTATAGATTATACTTACTTTGGGCTCTATAGTTCTAATTGCAAGTGCTTTTCGTATTTGTTGTAGAGTGTTCGAAATTAGTGTATTTAGCACTTTTGCTTTTTCAATGTTTTTCCTTTGTATTATATAGCATGTTATAGATTATACTTACTTTGGGCTCTATAGTTCTAATTGCAGTGCTTTTCGTATTTGTTGTAGAGTGTTCGAAATTAGTGTATTTAGCACTTTTGCTTTTTCAATGTTTTTCCTTTGTATTATATAGCATGTTATAGATTATACTTACTTTGGGCTCTATAGTTCTAATTGAGTGATTTTCGTATTTGTTGTAGAGTGTTCGAAATTAGTGTATTTAGCACTTTTGCTTTTTCAATGTTTTTCCTTTGTATTATATAGCATGTTATAGATTATACTTACTTTGGGCTCTATAGTTCTAATTGAAGTGATTTTCGTATTTGTTGTAGAGTGTTCGAAATTAGTGTATTTAGCACTTTTGCTTTTTCAATGTTTTTCCTTTGTATTATATAGCATGTTATAGATTATACTTACTTTGGGCTCTATAGTTCTAATTGCAGTGCTTTTCGTATTTGTTGTAGAGTGTTCGAAATTAGTGTATTTAGCACTTTTGCTTTTTCAATGTTTTTCCTTTGTATTATATAGCATGTTATAGATTATACTTACTTTGGGCTCTATAGTTCTAATTGAAGTGCTTTTCGTATTTGTTGTAGAGTGTTCGAAATTAGTGTATTTAGCACTTTTGCTTTTTCAATGTTTTTCCTTTGTATTATATAGCATGTTATAGATTATACTTACTTTGGGCTCTATAGTTCTAATTGCAGTGATTTTCGTATTTGTTGTAGAGTGTTCGAAATTAGTGTATTTAGCACTTTTGCTTTTTCAATGTTTTTCCTTTGTATTATATAGCATGTTATAGATTATACTTACTTTGGGCTCTATAGTTCTAATTGCAAGTGCTTTTCGTATTTGTTGTAGAGTGTTCGAAATTAGTGTATTTAGCACTTTTGCTTTTTCAATGTTTTTCCTTTGTATTATATAGCATGTTATAGATTATACTTACTTTGGGCTCTATAGTTCTAATTGAAGTGATTTTCGTATTTGTTGTAGAGTGTTCGAAATTAGTGTATTTAGCACTTTTGCTTTTTCAATGTTTTTCCTTTGTATTATATAGCATGTTATAGATTATACTTACTTTGGGCTCTATAGTTCTAATTGAAGTGATTTTCGTATTTGTTGTAGAGTGTTCGAAATTAGTGTATTTAGCACTTTTGCTTTTTCAATGTTTTTCCTTTGTATTATATAGCATGTTATAGATTATACTTACTTTGGGCTCTATAGTTCTAATTGAAGTGCTTTTCGTATTTGTTGTAGAGTGTTCGAAATTAGTGTATTTAGCACTTTTGCTTTTTCAATGTTTTTCCTTTGTATTATATAGCATGTTATAGATTATACTTACTTTGGGCTCTATAGTTCTAATTGCAGTGCTTTTCGTATTTGTTGTAGAGTGTTCGAAATTAGTGTATTTAGCACTTTTGCTTTTTCAATGTTTTTCCTTTGTATTATATAGCATGTTATAGATTATACTTACTTTGGGCTCTATAGTTCTAATTGAAGTGATTTTCGTATTTGTTGTAGAGTGTTCGAAATTAGTGTATTTAGCACTTTTGTTTTTTCAATGTTTTTCCTTTGTATTATATAGCATGTTATAGATTATACTTACTTTGGGCTCTATAGTTCTAATTGCAGTGCTTTTCGTATTTGTTGTAGAGTGTTCGAAATTAGTGTATTTAGCACTTTTGCTTTTTCAATGTTTTTCCTTTGTATTATATAGCATGTTATAGATTATACTTACTTTGGGCTCTATAGTTCTAATTGAAGTGATTTTCGTATTTGTTGTAGAGTGTTCGAAATTAGTGTATTTAGCACTTTTGCTTTTTCAATGTTTTTCCTTTGTATTATATAGCATGTTATAGATTATACTTACTTTGGGCTCTATAGTTCTAATTGAAGTGATTTTCGTATTTGTTGTAGAGTGTTCGAAATTAGTGTATTTAGCACTTTTGCTTTTTCAATGTTTTTCCTTTGTATTATATAGCATGTTATAGATTATACTTACTTTGGGCTCTATAGTTCTAATTGCAGTGCTTTTCGTATTTGTTGTAGAGTGTTCGAAATTAGTGTATTTAGCACTTTTGCTTTTTCAATGTTTTTCCTTTGTATTATATAGCATGTTATAGATTATACTTACTTTGGGCTCTATAGTTCTAATTGCAAGTGATTTTCGTATTTGTTGTAGAGTGTTCGAAATTAGTGTATTTAGCACTTTTGCTTTTTCAATGTTTTTCCTTTGTATTATATAGCATGTTATAGATTATACTTACTTTGGGCTCTATAGTTCTAATTGAAGTGATTTTCGTATTTGTTGTAGAGTGTTCGAAATTAGTGTATTTAGCACTTTTGTTTTTTCAATGTTTTTCCTTTGTATTATATAGCATGTTATAGATTATACTTACTTTGGGCTCTATAGTTCTAATTGCAGTGATTTTCGTATTTGTTGTAGAGTGTTCGAAATTAGTGTATTTAGCACTTTTGCTTTTTCAATGTTTTTCCTTTGTATTATATAGCATGTTATAGATTATACTTACTTTGGGCTCTATAGTTCTAATTGAAGTGCTTTTCGTATTTGTTGTAGAGTGTTCGAAATTAGTGTATTTAGCACTTTTGCTTTTTCAATGTTTTTCCTTTGTATTATATAGCATGTTATAGATTATACTTACTTTGGGCTCTATAGTTCTAATTGCAGTGATTTTCGTATTTGTTGTAGAGTGTTCGAAATTAGTGTATTTAGCACTTTTGCTTTTTCAATGTTTTTCCTTTGTATTATATAGCATGTTATAGATTATACTTACTTTGGGCTCTATAGTTCTAATTGAAGTGCTTTTCGTATTTGTTGTAGAGTGTTCGAAATTAGTGTATTTAGCACTTTTGCTTTTTCAATGTTTTTCCTTTGTATTATATAGCATGTTATAGATTATACTTACTTTGGGCTCTATAGTTCTAATTGAAGTGATTTTCGTATTTGTTGTAGAGTGTTCGAAATTAGTGTATTTAGCACTTTTGCTTTTTCAATGTTTTTCCTTTGTATTATATAGCATGTTATAGATTATACTTACTTTGGGCTCTATAGTTCTAATTGCAAGTGATTTTCGTATTTGTTGTAGAGTGTTCGAAATTAGTGTATTTAGCACTTTTGCTTTTTCAATGTTTTTCCTTTGTATTATATAGCATGTTATAGATTATACTTACTTTGGGCTCTATAGTTCTAATTGAAGTGCTTTTCGTATTTGTTGTAGAGTGTTCGAAATTAGTGTATTTAGCACTTTTGCTTTTTCAATGTTTTTCCTTTGTATTATATAGCATGTTATAGATTATACTTACTTTGGGCTCTATAGTTCTAATTGAGTGCTTTTCGTATTTGTTGTAGAGTGTTCGAAATTAGTGTATTTAGCACTTTTGCTTTTTCAATGTTTTTCCTTTGTATTATATAGCATGTTATAGATTATACTTACTTTGGGCTCTATAGTTCTAATTGAAGTGATTTTCGTATTTGTTGTAGAGTGTTCGAAATTAGTGTATTTAGCACTTTTGCTTTTTCAATGTTTTTCCTTTGTATTATATAGCATGTTATAGATTATACTTACTTTGGGCTCTATAGTTCTAATTGCAGTGATTTTCGTATTTGTTGTAGAGTGTTCGAAATTAGTGTATTTAGCACTTTTGCTTTTTCAATGTTTTTCCTTTGTATTATATAGCATGTTATAGATTATACTTACTTTGGGCTCTATAGTTCTAATTGAAGTGATTTTCGTATTTGTTGTAGAGTGTTCGAAATTAGTGTATTTAGCACTTTTGCTTTTTCAATGTTTTTCCTTTGTATTATATAGCATGTTATAGATTATACTTACTTTGGGCTCTATAGTTCTAATTGCAGTGATTTTCGTATTTGTTGTAGAGTGTTCGAAATTAGTGTATTTAGCACTTTTGCTTTTTCAATGTTTTTCCTTTGTATTATATAGCATGTTATAGATTATACTTACTTTGGGCTCTATAGTTCTAATTGAAGTGATTTTCGTATTTGTTGTAGAGTGTTCGAAATTAGTGTATTTAGCACTTTTGCTTTTTCAATGTTTTTCCTTTGTATTATATAGCATGTTATAGATTATACTTACTTTGGGCTCTATAGTTCTAATTGCAGTGATTTTCGTATTTGTTGTAGAGTGTTCGAAATTAGTGTATTTAGCACTTTTGCTTTTTCAATGTTTTTCCTTTGTATTATATAGCATGTTATAGATTATACTTACTTTGGGCTCTATAGTTCTAATTGCAGTGATTTTCGTATTTGTTGTAGAGTGTTCGAAATTAGTGTATTTAGCACTTTTGCTTTTTCAATGTTTTTCCTTTGTATTATATAGCATGTTATAGATTATACTTACTTTGGGCTCTATAGTTCTAATTGAGTGCTTTTCGTATTTGTTGTAGAGTGTTCGAAATTAGTGTATTTAGCACTTTTGCTTTTTCAATGTTTTTCCTTTGTATTATATAGCATGTTATAGATTATACTTACTTTGGGCTCTATAGTTCTAATTGAAGTGCTTTTCGTATTTGTTGTAGAGTGTTCGAAATTAGTGTATTTAGCACTTTTGCTTTTTCAATGTTTTTCCTTTGTATTATATAGCATGTTATAGATTATACTTACTTTGGGCTCTATAGTTCTAATTGAAGTGATTTTCGTATTTGTTGTAGAGTGTTCGAAATTAGTGTATTTAGCACTTTTGCTTTTTCAATGTTTTTCCTTTGTATTATATAGCATGTTATAGATTATACTTACTTTGGGCTCTATAGTTCTAATTGCAAGTGCTTTTCGTATTTGTTGTAGAGTGTTCGAAATTAGTGTATTTAGCACTTTTGCTTTTTCAATGTTTTTCCTTTGTATTATATAGCATGTTATAGATTATACTTACTTTGGGCTCTATAGTTCTAATTGAAGTGATTTTCGTATTTGTTGTAGAGTGTTCGAAATTAGTGTATTTAGCACTTTTGTTTTTTCAATGTTTTTCCTTTGTATTATATAGCATGTTATAGATTATACTTACTTTGGGCTCTATAGTTCTAATTGAGTGATTTTCGTATTTGTTGTAGAGTGTTCGAAATTAGTGTATTTAGCACTTTTGCTTTTTCAATGTTTTTCCTTTGTATTATATAGCATGTTATAGATTATACTTACTTTGGGCTCTATAGTTCTAATTGAAGTGATTTTCGTATTTGTTGTAGAGTGTTCGAAATTAGTGTATTTAGCACTTTTGCTTTTTCAATGTTTTTCCTTTGTATTATATAGCATGTTATAGATTATACTTACTTTGGGCTCTATAGTTCTAATTGCAGTGCTTTTCGTATTTGTTGTAGAGTGTTCGAAATTAGTGTATTTAGCACTTTTGCTTTTTCAATGTTTTTCCTTTGTATTATATAGCATGTTATAGATTATACTTACTTTGGGCTCTATAGTTCTAATTGCAGTGATTTTCGTATTTGTTGTAGAGTGTTCGAAATTAGTGTATTTAGCACTTTTGCTTTTTCAATGTTTTTCCTTTGTATTATATAGCATGTTATAGATTATACTTACTTTGGGCTCTATAGTTCTAATTGCAAGTGCTTTTCGTATTTGTTGTAGAGTGTTCGAAATTAGTGTATTTAGCACTTTTGCTTTTTCAATGTTTTTCCTTTGTATTATATAGCATGTTATAGATTATACTTACTTTGGGCTCTATAGTTCTAATTGAAGTGATTTTCGTATTTGTTGTAGAGTGTTCGAAATTAGTGTATTTAGCACTTTTGCTTTTTCAATGTTTTTCCTTTGTATTATATAGCATGTTATAGATTATACTTACTTTGGGCTCTATAGTTCTAATTGCAGTGATTTTCGTATTTGTTGTAGAGTGTTCGAAATTAGTGTATTTAGCACTTTTGCTTTTTCAATGTTTTTCCTTTGTATTATATAGCATGTTATAGATTATACTTACTTTGGGCTCTATAGTTCTAATTGCAAGTGATTTTCGTATTTGTTGTAGAGTGTTCGAAATTAGTGTATTTAGCACTTTTGCTTTTTCAATGTTTTTCCTTTGTATTATATAGCATGTTATAGATTATACTTACTTTGGGCTCTATAGTTCTAATTGAAGTGATTTTCGTATTTGTTGTAGAGTGTTCGAAATTAGTGTATTTAGCACTTTTGCTTTTTCAATGTTTTTCCTTTGTATTATATAGCATGTTATAGATTATACTTACTTTGGGCTCTATAGTTCTAATTGAGTGATTTTCGTATTTGTTGTAGAGTGTTCGAAATTAGTGTATTTAGCACTTTTGCTTTTTCAATGTTTTTCCTTTGTATTATATAGCATGTTATAGATTATACTTACTTTGGGCTCTATAGTTCTAATTGAGTGATTTTCGTATTTGTTGTAGAGTGTTCGAAATTAGTGTATTTAGCACTTTTGCTTTTTCAATGTTTTTCCTTTGTATTATATAGCATGTTATAGATTATACTTACTTTGGGCTCTATAGTTCTAATTGAAGTGATTTTCGTATTTGTTGTAGAGTGTTCGAAATTAGTGTATTTAGCACTTTTGCTTTTTCAATGTTTTTCCTTTGTATTATATAGCATGTTATAGATTATACTTACTTTGGGCTCTATAGTTCTAATTGCAGTGATTTTCGTATTTGTTGTAGAGTGTTCGAAATTAGTGTATTTAGCACTTTTGCTTTTTCAATGTTTTTCCTTTGTATTATATAGCATGTTATAGATTATACTTACTTTGGGCTCTATAGTTCTAATTGAAGTGATTTTCGTATTTGTTGTAGAGTGTTCGAAATTAGTGTATTTAGCACTTTTGCTTTTTCAATGTTTTTCCTTTGTATTATATAGCATGTTATAGATTATACTTACTTTGGGCTCTATAGTTCTAATTGCAAGTGATTTTCGTATTTGTTGTAGAGTGTTCGAAATTAGTGTATTTAGCACTTTTGCTTTTTCAATGTTTTTCCTTTGTATTATATAGCATGTTATAGATTATACTTACTTTGGGCTCTATAGTTCTAATTGCAGTGATTTTCGTATTTGTTGTAGAGTGTTCGAAATTAGTGTATTTAGCACTTTTGCTTTTTCAATGTTTTTCCTTTGTATTATATAGCATGTTATAGATTATACTTACTTTGGGCTCTATAGTTCTAATTGCAGTGCTTTTCGTATTTGTTGTAGAGTGTTCGAAATTAGTGTATTTAGCACTTTTGCTTTTTCAATGTTTTTCCTTTGTATTATATAGCATGTTATAGATTATACTTACTTTGGGCTCTATAGTTCTAATTGAAGTGATTTTCGTATTTGTTGTAGAGTGTTCGAAATTAGTGTATTTAGCACTTTTGCTTTTTCAATGTTTTTCCTTTGTATTATATAGCATGTTATAGATTATACTTACTTTGGGCTCTATAGTTCTAATTGAGTGATTTTCGTATTTGTTGTAGAGTGTTCGAAATTAGTGTATTTAGCACTTTTGCTTTTTCAATGTTTTTCCTTTGTATTATATAGCATGTTATAGATTATACTTACTTTGGGCTCTATAGTTCTAATTGAAGTGCTTTTCGTATTTGTTGTAGAGTGTTCGAAATTAGTGTATTTAGCACTTTTGCTTTTTCAATGTTTTTCCTTTGTATTATATAGCATGTTATAGATTATACTTACTTTGGGCTCTATAGTTCTAATTGCAAGTGATTTTCGTATTTGTTGTAGAGTGTTCGAAATTAGTGTATTTAGCACTTTTGCTTTTTCAATGTTTTTCCTTTGTATTATATAGCATGTTATAGATTATACTTACTTTGGGCTCTATAGTTCTAATTGAAGTGATTTTCGTATTTGTTGTAGAGTGTTCGAAATTAGTGTATTTAGCACTTTTGCTTTTTCAATGTTTTTCCTTTGTATTATATAGCATGTTATAGATTATACTTACTTTGGGCTCTATAGTTCTAATTGAAGTGCTTTTCGTATTTGTTGTAGAGTGTTCGAAATTAGTGTATTTAGCACTTTTGCTTTTTCAATGTTTTTCCTTTGTATTATATAGCATGTTATAGATTATACTTACTTTGGGCTCTATAGTTCTAATTGAAGTGATTTTCGTATTTGTTGTAGAGTGTTCGAAATTAGTGTATTTAGCACTTTTGCTTTTTCAATGTTTTTCCTTTGTATTATATAGCATGTTATAGATTATACTTACTTTGGGCTCTATAGTTCTAATTGAAGTGATTTTCGTATTTGTTGTAGAGTGTTCGAAATTAGTGTATTTAGCACTTTTGCTTTTTCAATGTTTTTCCTTTGTATTATATAGCATGTTATAGATTATACTTACTTTGGGCTCTATAGTTCTAATTGCAGTGATTTTCGTATTTGTTGTAGAGTGTTCGAAATTAGTGTATTTAGCACTTTTGCTTTTTCAATGTTTTTCCTTTGTATTATATAGCATGTTATAGATTATACTTACTTTGGGCTCTATAGTTCTAATTGCAGTGCTTTTCGTATTTGTTGTAGAGTGTTCGAAATTAGTGTATTTAGCACTTTTGCTTTTTCAATGTTTTTCCTTTGTATTATATAGCATGTTATAGATTATACTTACTTTGGGCTCTATAGTTCTAATTGAAGTGATTTTCGTATTTGTTGTAGAGTGTTCGAAATTAGTGTATTTAGCACTTTTGCTTTTTCAATGTTTTTCCTTTGTATTATATAGCATGTTATAGATTATACTTACTTTGGGCTCTATAGTTCTAATTGAGTGATTTTCGTATTTGTTGTAGAGTGTTCGAAATTAGTGTATTTAGCACTTTTGCTTTTTCAATGTTTTTCCTTTGTATTATATAGCATGTTATAGATTATACTTACTTTGGGCTCTATAGTTCTAATTGAAGTGATTTTCGTATTTGTTGTAGAGTGTTCGAAATTAGTGTATTTAGCACTTTTGCTTTTTCAATGTTTTTCCTTTGTATTATATAGCATGTTATAGATTATACTTACTTTGGGCTCTATAGTTCTAATTGCAAGTGCTTTTCGTATTTGTTGTAGAGTGTTCGAAATTAGTGTATTTAGCACTTTTGCTTTTTCAATGTTTTTCCTTTGTATTATATAGCATGTTATAGATTATACTTACTTTGGGCTCTATAGTTCTAATTGCAGTGATTTTCGTATTTGTTGTAGAGTGTTCGAAATTAGTGTATTTAGCACTTTTGCTTTTTCAATGTTTTTCCTTTGTATTATATAGCATGTTATAGATTATACTTACTTTGGGCTCTATAGTTCTAATTGCAGTGCTTTTCGTATTTGTTGTAGAGTGTTCGAAATTAGTGTATTTAGCACTTTTGCTTTTTCAATGTTTTTCCTTTGTATTATATAGCATGTTATAGATTATACTTACTTTGGGCTCTATAGTTCTAATTGAAGTGATTTTCGTATTTGTTGTAGAGTGTTCGAAATTAGTGTATTTAGCACTTTTGCTTTTTCAATGTTTTTCCTTTGTATTATATAGCATGTTATAGATTATACTTACTTTGGGCTCTATAGTTCTAATTGAGTGATTTTCGTATTTGTTGTAGAGTGTTCGAAATTAGTGTATTTAGCACTTTTGCTTTTTCAATGTTTTTCCTTTGTATTATATAGCATGTTATAGATTATACTTACTTTGGGCTCTATAGTTCTAATTGAAGTGATTTTCGTATTTGTTGTAGAGTGTTCGAAATTAGTGTATTTAGCACTTTTGCTTTTTCAATGTTTTTCCTTTGTATTATATAGCATGTTATAGATTATACTTACTTTGGGCTCTATAGTTCTAATTGCAGTGCTTTTCGTATTTGTTGTAGAGTGTTCGAAATTAGTGTATTTAGCACTTTTGCTTTTTCAATGTTTTTCCTTTGTATTATATAGCATGTTATAGATTATACTTACTTTGGGCTCTATAGTTCTAATTGAAGTGATTTTCGTATTTGTTGTAGAGTGTTCGAAATTAGTGTATTTAGCACTTTTGCTTTTTTCAATGTTTTTCCTTTGTATTATATAGCATGTTATAGATTATACTTACTTTGGGCTCTATAGTTCTAATTGAGTGATTTTCGTATTTGTTGTAGAGTGTTCGAAATTAGTGTATTTAGCACTTTTGCTTTTTCAATGTTTTTCCTTTGTATTATATAGCATGTTATAGATTATACTTACTTTGGGCTCTATAGTTCTAATTGAAGTGATTTTCGTATTTGTTGTAGAGTGTTCGAAATTAGTGTATTTAGCACTTTTGCTTTTTCAATGTTTTTCCTTTGTATTATATAGCATGTTATAGATTATACTTACTTTGGGCTCTATAGTTCTAATTGCAGTGATTTTCGTATTTGTTGTAGAGTGTTCGAAATTAGTGTATTTAGCACTTTTGCTTTTTCAATGTTTTTCCTTTGTATTATATAGCATGTTATAGATTATACTTACTTTGGGCTCTATAGTTCTAATTGCAGTGATTTTCGTATTTGTTGTAGAGTGTTCGAAATTAGTGTATTTAGCACTTTTGCTTTTTCAATGTTTTTCCTTTGTATTATATAGCATGTTATAGATTATACTTACTTTGGGCTCTATAGTTCTAATTGCAGTGCTTTTCGTATTTGTTGTAGAGTGTTCGAAATTAGTGTATTTAGCACTTTTGCTTTTTCAATGTTTTTCCTTTGTATTATATAGCATGTTATAGATTATACTTACTTTGGGCTCTATAGTTCTAATTGAAGTGATTTTCGTATTTGTTGTAGAGTGTTCGAAATTAGTGTATTTAGCACTTTTGCTTTTTCAATGTTTTTCCTTTGTATTATATAGCATGTTATAGATTATACTTACTTTGGGCTCTATAGTTCTAATTGAGTGATTTTCGTATTTGTTGTAGAGTGTTCGAAATTAGTGTATTTAGCACTTTTGCTTTTTCAATGTTTTTCCTTTGTATTATATAGCATGTTATAGATTATACTTACTTTGGGCTCTATAGTTCTAATTGAAGTGCTTTTCGTATTTGTTGTAGAGTGTTCGAAATTAGTGTATTTAGCACTTTTGCTTTTTCAATGTTTTTCCTTTGTATTATATAGCATGTTATAGATTATACTTACTTTGGGCTCTATAGTTCTAATTGCAGTGATTTTCGTATTTGTTGTAGAGTGTTCGAAATTAGTGTATTTAGCACTTTTGCTTTTTCAATGTTTTTCCTTTGTATTATATAGCATGTTATAGATTATACTTACTTTGGGCTCTATAGTTCTAATTGAAGTGATTTTCGTATTTGTTGTAGAGTGTTCGAAATTAGTGTATTTAGCACTTTTGCTTTTTCAATGTTTTTCCTTTGTATTATATAGCATGTTATAGATTATACTTACTTTGGGCTCTATAGTTCTAATTGAAGTGATTTTCGTATTTGTTGTAGAGTGTTCGAAATTAGTGTATTTAGCACTTTTGCTTTTTCAATGTTTTTCCTTTGTATTATATAGCATGTTATAGATTATACTTACTTTGGGCTCTATAGTTCTAATTGAGTGATTTTCGTATTTGTTGTAGAGTGTTCGAAATTAGTGTATTTAGCACTTTTGCTTTTTCAATGTTTTTCCTTTGTATTATATAGCATGTTATAGATTATACTTACTTTGGGCTCTATAGTTCTAATTGAAGTGCTTTTCGTATTTGTTGTAGAGTGTTCGAAATTAGTGTATTTAGCACTTTTGCTTTTTCAATGTTTTTCCTTTGTATTATATAGCATGTTATAGATTATACTTACTTTGGGCTCTATAGTTCTAATTGCAATGCTTTTCGTATTTGTTGTAGAGTGTTCGAAATTAGTGTATTTAGCACTTTTGCTTTTTCAATGTTTTTCCTTTGTATTATATAGCATGTTATAGATTATACTTACTTTGGGCTCTATAGTTCTAATTGCAGTGATTTTCGTATTTGTTGTAGAGTGTTCGAAATTAGTGTATTTAGCACTTTTGCTTTTTCAATGTTTTTCCTTTGTATTATATAGCATGTTATAGATTATACTTACTTTGGGCTCTATAGTTCTAATTGCAATGCTTTTCGTATTTGTTGTAGAGTGTTCGAAATTAGTGTATTTAGCACTTTTGCTTTTTCAATGTTTTTCCTTTGTATTATATAGCATGTTATAGATTATACTTACTTTGGGCTCTATAGTTCTAATTGAAGTGATTTTCGTATTTGTTGTAGAGTGTTCGAAATTAGTGTATTTAGCACTTTTGCTTTTTCAATGTTTTTCCTTTGTATTATATAGCATGTTATAGATTATACTTACTTTGGGCTCTATAGTTCTAATTGAGTGATTTTCGTATTTGTTGTAGAGTGTTCGAAATTAGTGTATTTAGCACTTTTGCTTTTTCAATGTTTTTCCTTTGTATTATATAGCATGTTATAGATTATACTTACTTTGGGCTCTATAGTTCTAATTGAAGTGATTTTCGTATTTGTTGTAGAGTGTTCGAAATTAGTGTATTTAGCACTTTTGCTTTTTCAATGTTTTTCCTTTGTATTATATAGCATGTTATAGATTATACTTACTTTGGGCTCTATAGTTCTAATTGCAGTGCTTTTCGTATTTGTTGTAGAGTGTTCGAAATTAGTGTATTTAGCACTTTTGCTTTTTCAATGTTTTTCCTTTGTATTATATAGCATGTTATAGATTATACTTACTTTGGGCTCTATAGTTCTAATTGAAGTGATTTTCGTATTTGTTGTAGAGTGTTCGAAATTAGTGTATTTAGCACTTTTGCTTTTTCAATGTTTTTCCTTTGTATTATATAGCATGTTATAGATTATACTTACTTTGGGCTCTATAGTTCTAATTGAAGTGATTTTCGTATTTGTTGTAGAGTGTTCGAAATTAGTGTATTTAGCACTTTTGCTTTTTCAATGTTTTTCCTTTGTATTATATAGCATGTTATAGATTATACTTACTTTGGGCTCTATAGTTCTAATTGCAGTGATTTTCGTATTTGTTGTAGAGTGTTCGAAATTAGTGTATTTAGCACTTTTGCTTTTTCAATGTTTTTCCTTTGTATTATATAGCATGTTATAGATTATACTTACTTTGGGCTCTATAGTTCTAATTGCAGTGCTTTTCGTATTTGTTGTAGAGTGTTCGAAATTAGTGTATTTAGCACTTTTGCTTTTTCAATGTTTTTCCTTTGTATTATATAGCATGTTATAGATTATACTTACTTTGGGCTCTATAGTTCTAATTGAGTGATTTTCGTATTTGTTGTAGAGTGTTCGAAATTAGTGTATTTAGCACTTTTGCTTTTTCAATGTTTTTCCTTTGTATTATATAGCATGTTATAGATTATACTTACTTTGGGCTCTATAGTTCTAATTGAAGTGATTTTCGTATTTGTTGTAGAGTGTTCGAAATTAGTGTATTTAGCACTTTTGCTTTTTCAATGTTTTTCCTTTGTATTATATAGCATGTTATAGATTATACTTACTTTGGGCTCTATAGTTCTAATTGCAGTGCTTTTCGTATTTGTTGTAGAGTGTTCGAAATTAGTGTATTTAGCACTTTTGCTTTTTCAATGTTTTTCCTTTGTATTATATAGCATGTTATAGATTATACTTACTTTGGGCTCTATAGTTCTAATTGAAGTGATTTTCGTATTTGTTGTAGAGTGTTCGAAATTAGTGTATTTAGCACTTTTGCTTTTTCAATGTTTTTCCTTTGTATTATATAGCATGTTATAGATTATACTTACTTTGGGCTCTATAGTTCTAATTGAGTGATTTTCGTATTTGTTGTAGAGTGTTCGAAATTAGTGTATTTAGCACTTTTGCTTTTTCAATGTTTTTCCTTTGTATTATATAGCATGTTATAGATTATACTTACTTTGGGCTCTATAGTTCTAATTGAAGTGATTTTCGTATTTGTTGTAGAGTGTTCGAAATTAGTGTATTTAGCACTTTTGCTTTTTCAATGTTTTTCCTTTGTATTATATAGCATGTTATAGATTATACTTACTTTGGGCTCTATAGTTCTAATTGCAGTGCTTTTCGTATTTGTTGTAGAGTGTTCGAAATTAGTGTATTTAGCACTTTTGCTTTTTCAATGTTTTTCCTTTGTATTATATAGCATGTTATAGATTATACTTACTTTGGGCTCTATAGTTCTAATTGAAGTGATTTTCGTATTTGTTGTAGAGTGTTCGAAATTAGTGTATTTAGCACTTTTGCTTTTTCAATGTTTTTCCTTTGTATTATATAGCATGTTATAGATTATACTTACTTTGGGCTCTATAGTTCTAATTGCAGTGCTTTTCGTATTTGTTGTAGAGTGTTCGAAATTAGTGTATTTAGCACTTTTGCTTTTTCAATGTTTTTCCTTTGTATTATATAGCATGTTATAGATTATACTTACTTTGGGCTCTATAGTTCTAATTGAAGTGATTTTCGTATTTGTTGTAGAGTGTTCGAAATTAGTGTATTTAGCACTTTTGCTTTTTCAATGTTTTTCCTTTGTATTATATAGCATGTTATAGATTATACTTACTTTGGGCTCTATAGTTCTAATTGAGTGATTTTCGTATTTGTTGTAGAGTGTTCGAAATTAGTGTATTTAGCACTTTTGCTTTTTCAATGTTTTTCCTTTGTATTATATAGCATGTTATAGATTATACTTACTTTGGGCTCTATAGTTCTAATTGAAGTGCTTTTCGTATTTGTTGTAGAGTGTTCGAAATTAGTGTATTTAGCACTTTTGCTTTTTCAATGTTTTTCCTTTGTATTATATAGCATGTTATAGATTATACTTACTTTGGGCTCTATAGTTCTAATTGCAGTGATTTTCGTATTTGTTGTAGAGTGTTCGAAATTAGTGTATTTAGCACTTTTGCTTTTTCAATGTTTTTCCTTTGTATTATATAGCATGTTATAGATTATACTTACTTTGGGCTCTATAGTTCTAATTGCAGTGATTTTCGTATTTGTTGTAGAGTGTTCGAAATTAGTGTATTTAGCACTTTTGCTTTTTCAATGTTTTTCCTTTGTATTATATAGCATGTTATAGATTATACTTACTTTGGGCTCTATAGTTCTAATTGCAAGTGCTTTTCGTATTTGTTGTAGAGTGTTCGAAATTAGTGTATTTAGCACTTTTGCTTTTTCAATGTTTTTCCTTTGTATTATATAGCATGTTATAGATTATACTTACTTTGGGCTCTATAGTTCTAATTGAAGTGATTTTCGTATTTGTTGTAGAGTGTTCGAAATTAGTGTATTTAGCACTTTTGCTTTTTCAATGTTTTTCCTTTGTATTATATAGCATGTTATAGATTATACTTACTTTGGGCTCTATAGTTCTAATTGCAGTGATTTTCGTATTTGTTGTAGAGTGTTCGAAATTAGTGTATTTAGCACTTTTGCTTTTTCAATGTTTTTCCTTTGTATTATATAGCATGTTATAGATTATACTTACTTTGGGCTCTATAGTTCTAATTGAAGTGCTTTTCGTATTTGTTGTAGAGTGTTCGAAATTAGTGTATTTAGCACTTTTGCTTTTTCAATGTTTTTCCTTTGTATTATATAGCATGTTATAGATTATACTTACTTTGGGCTCTATAGTTCTAATTGCAGTGATTTTCGTATTTGTTGTAGAGTGTTCGAAATTAGTGTATTTAGCACTTTTGCTTTTTCAATGTTTTTCCTTTGTATTATATAGCATGTTATAGATTATACTTACTTTGGGCTCTATAGTTCTAATTGCAATGCTTTTCGTATTTGTTGTAGAGTGTTCGAAATTAGTGTATTTAGCACTTTTGCTTTTTCAATGTTTTTCCTTTGTATTATATAGCATGTTATAGATTATACTTACTTTGGGCTCTATAGTTCTAATTGAAGTGATTTTCGTATTTGTTGTAGAGTGTTCGAAATTAGTGTATTTAGCACTTTTGCTTTTTCAATGTTTTTCCTTTGTATTATATAGCATGTTATAGATTATACTTACTTTGGGCTCTATAGTTCTAATTGAGTGATTTTCGTATTTGTTGTAGAGTGTTCGAAATTAGTGTATTTAGCACTTTTGCTTTTTCAATGTTTTTCCTTTGTATTATATAGCATGTTATAGATTATACTTACTTTGGGCTCTATAGTTCTAATTGAAGTGATTTTCGTATTTGTTGTAGAGTGTTCGAAATTAGTGTATTTAGCACTTTTGCTTTTTCAATGTTTTTCCTTTGTATTATATAGCATGTTATAGATTATACTTACTTTGGGCTCTATAGTTCTAATTGCAGTGCTTTTCGTATTTGTTGTAGAGTGTTCGAAATTAGTGTATTTAGCACTTTTGCTTTTTCAATGTTTTTCCTTTGTATTATATAGCATGTTATAGATTATACTTACTTTGGGCTCTATAGTTCTAATTGCAGTGATTTTCGTATTTGTTGTAGAGTGTTCGAAATTAGTGTATTTAGCACTTTTGCTTTTTCAATGTTTTTCCTTTGTATTATATAGCATGTTATAGATTATACTTACTTTGGGCTCTATAGTTCTAATTGCAGTGCTTTTCGTATTTGTTGTAGAGTGTTCGAAATTAGTGTATTTAGCACTTTTGCTTTTTCAATGTTTTTCCTTTGTATTATATAGCATGTTATAGATTATACTTACTTTGGGCTCTATAGTTCTAATTGAAGTGATTTTCGTATTTGTTGTAGAGTGTTCGAAATTAGTGTATTTAGCACTTTTGCTTTTTCAATGTTTTTCCTTTGTATTATATAGCATGTTATAGATTATACTTACTTTGGGCTCTATAGTTCTAATTGCAGTGATTTTCGTATTTGTTGTAGAGTGTTCGAAATTAGTGTATTTAGCACTTTTGCTTTTTCAATGTTTTTCCTTTGTATTATATAGCATGTTATAGATTATACTTACTTTGGGCTCTATAGTTCTAATTGAAGTGCTTTTCGTATTTGTTGTAGAGTGTTCGAAATTAGTGTATTTAGCACTTTTGCTTTTTCAATGTTTTTCCTTTGTATTATATAGCATGTTATAGATTATACTTACTTTGGGCTCTATAGTTCTAATTGCAAGTGCTTTTCGTATTTGTTGTAGAGTGTTCGAAATTAGTGTATTTAGCACTTTTGCTTTTTCAATGTTTTTCCTTTGTATTATATAGCATGTTATAGATTATACTTACTTTGGGCTCTATAGTTCTAATTGAAGTGATTTTCGTATTTGTTGTAGAGTGTTCGAAATTAGTGTATTTAGCACTTTTGCTTTTTCAATGTTTTTCCTTTGTATTATATAGCATGTTATAGATTATACTTACTTTGGGCTCTATAGTTCTAATTGCAGTGATTTTCGTATTTGTTGTAGAGTGTTCGAAATTAGTGTATTTAGCACTTTTGCTTTTTCAATGTTTTTCCTTTGTATTATATAGCATGTTATAGATTATACTTACTTTGGGCTCTATAGTTCTAATTGAAGTGATTTTCGTATTTGTTGTAGAGTGTTCGAAATTAGTGTATTTAGCACTTTTGCTTTTTCAATGTTTTTCCTTTGTATTATATAGCATGTTATAGATTATACTTACTTTGGGCTCTATAGTTCTAATTGCAGTGCTTTTCGTATTTGTTGTAGAGTGTTCGAAATTAGTGTATTTAGCACTTTTGCTTTTTCAATGTTTTTCCTTTGTATTATATAGCATGTTATAGATTATACTTACTTTGGGCTCTATAGTTCTAATTGAAGTGATTTTCGTATTTGTTGTAGAGTGTTCGAAATTAGTGTATTTAGCACTTTTGCTTTTTCAATGTTTTTCCTTTGTATTATATAGCATGTTATAGATTATACTTACTTTGGGCTCTATAGTTCTAATTGCAGTGATTTTCGTATTTGTTGTAGAGTGTTCGAAATTAGTGTATTTAGCACTTTTGCTTTTTCAATGTTTTTCCTTTGTATTATATAGCATGTTATAGATTATACTTACTTTGGGCTCTATAGTTCTAATTGAAGTGATTTTCGTATTTGTTGTAGAGTGTTCGAAATTAGTGTATTTAGCACTTTTGCTTTTTCAATGTTTTTCCTTTGTATTATATAGCATGTTATAGATTATACTTACTTTGGGCTCTATAGTTCTAATTGAAGTGATTTTCGTATTTGTTGTAGAGTGTTCGAAATTAGTGTATTTAGCACTTTTGCTTTTTCAATGTTTTTCCTTTGTATTATATAGCATGTTATAGATTATACTTACTTTGGGCTCTATAGTTCTAATTGAGTGATTTTCGTATTTGTTGTAGAGTGTTCGAAATTAGTGTATTTAGCACTTTTGCTTTTTCAATGTTTTTCCTTTGTATTATATAGCATGTTATAGATTATACTTACTTTGGGCTCTATAGTTCTAATTGCAAGTGATTTTCGTATTTGTTGTAGAGTGTTCGAAATTAGTGTATTTAGCACTTTTGCTTTTTCAATGTTTTTCCTTTGTATTATATAGCATGTTATAGATTATACTTACTTTGGGCTCTATAGTTCTAATTGAAGTGATTTTCGTATTTGTTGTAGAGTGTTCGAAATTAGTGTATTTAGCACTTTTGCTTTTTCAATGTTTTTCCTTTGTATTATATAGCATGTTATAGATTATACTTACTTTGGGCTCTATAGTTCTAATTGCAGTGATTTTCGTATTTGTTGTAGAGTGTTCGAAATTAGTGTATTTAGCACTTTTGCTTTTTCAATGTTTTTCCTTTGTATTATATAGCATGTTATAGATTATACTTACTTTGGGCTCTATAGTTCTAATTGCAGTGATTTTCGTATTTGTTGTAGAGTGTTCGAAATTAGTGTATTTAGCACTTTTGCTTTTTCAATGTTTTTCCTTTGTATTATATAGCATGTTATAGATTATACTTACTTTGGGCTCTATAGTTCTAATTGCAGTGATTTTCGTATTTGTTGTAGAGTGTTCGAAATTAGTGTATTTAGCACTTTTGCTTTTTCAATGTTTTTCCTTTGTATTATATAGCATGTTATAGATTATACTTACTTTGGGCTCTATAGTTCTAATTGCAGTGATTTTCGTATTTGTTGTAGAGTGTTCGAAATTAGTGTATTTAGCACTTTTGCTTTTTCAATGTTTTTCCTTTGTATTATATAGCATGTTATAGATTATACTTACTTTGGGCTCTATAGTTCTAATTGCAGTGCTTTTCGTATTTGTTGTAGAGTGTTCGAAATTAGTGTATTTAGCACTTTTGCTTTTTCAATGTTTTTCCTTTGTATTATATAGCATGTTATAGATTATACTTACTTTGGGCTCTATAGTTCTAATTGAAGTGATTTTCGTATTTGTTGTAGAGTGTTCGAAATTAGTGTATTTAGCACTTTTGCTTTTTCAATGTTTTTCCTTTGTATTATATAGCATGTTATAGATTATACTTACTTTGGGCTCTATAGTTCTAATTGAGTGATTTTCGTATTTGTTGTAGAGTGTTCGAAATTAGTGTATTTAGCACTTTTGCTTTTTCAATGTTTTTCCTTTGTATTATATAGCATGTTATAGATTATACTTACTTTGGGCTCTATAGTTCTAATTGAAGTGCTTTTCGTATTTGTTGTAGAGTGTTCGAAATTAGTGTATTTAGCACTTTTGCTTTTTCAATGTTTTTCCTTTGTATTATATAGCATGTTATAGATTATACTTACTTTGGGCTCTATAGTTCTAATTGCAAGTGCTTTTCGTATTTGTTGTAGAGTGTTCGAAATTAGTGTATTTAGCACTTTTGCTTTTTCAATGTTTTTCCTTTGTATTATATAGCATGTTATAGATTATACTTACTTTGGGCTCTATAGTTCTAATTGCAGTGATTTTCGTATTTGTTGTAGAGTGTTCGAAATTAGTGTATTTAGCACTTTTGCTTTTTCAATGTTTTTCCTTTGTATTATATAGCATGTTATAGATTATACTTACTTTGGGCTCTATAGTTCTAATTGCAGTGCTTTTCGTATTTGTTGTAGAGTGTTCGAAATTAGTGTATTTAGCACTTTTGCTTTTTCAATGTTTTTCCTTTGTATTATATAGCATGTTATAGATTATACTTACTTTGGGCTCTATAGTTCTAATTGAAGTGATTTTCGTATTTGTTGTAGAGTGTTCGAAATTAGTGTATTTAGCACTTTTGCTTTTTCAATGTTTTTCCTTTGTATTATATAGCATGTTATAGATTATACTTACTTTGGGCTCTATAGTTCTAATTGAGTGATTTTCGTATTTGTTGTAGAGTGTTCGAAATTAGTGTATTTAGCACTTTTGCTTTTTCAATGTTTTTCCTTTGTATTATATAGCATGTTATAGATTATACTTACTTTGGGCTCTATAGTTCTAATTGAAGTGCTTTTCGTATTTGTTGTAGAGTGTTCGAAATTAGTGTATTTAGCACTTTTGCTTTTTCAATGTTTTTCCTTTGTATTATATAGCATGTTATAGATTATACTTACTTTGGGCTCTATAGTTCTAATTGAGTGATTTTCGTATTTGTTGTAGAGTGTTCGAAATTAGTGTATTTAGCACTTTTGCTTTTTCAATGTTTTTCCTTTGTATTATATAGCATGTTATAGATTATACTTACTTTGGGCTCTATAGTTCTAATTGAAGTGCTTTTCGTATTTGTTGTAGAGTGTTCGAAATTAGTGTATTTAGCACTTTTGCTTTTTCAATGTTTTTCCTTTGTATTATATAGCATGTTATAGATTATACTTACTTTGGGCTCTATAGTTCTAATTGAAGTGATTTTCGTATTTGTTGTAGAGTGTTCGAAATTAGTGTATTTAGCACTTTTGCTTTTTCAATGTTTTTCCTTTGTATTATATAGCATGTTATAGATTATACTTACTTTGGGCTCTATAGTTCTAATTGAGTGATTTTCGTATTTGTTGTAGAGTGTTCGAAATTAGTGTATTTAGCACTTTTGCTTTTTCAATGTTTTTCCTTTGTATTATATAGCATGTTATAGATTATACTTACTTTGGGCTCTATAGTTCTAATTGAAGTGATTTTCGTATTTGTTGTAGAGTGTTCGAAATTAGTGTATTTAGCACTTTTGCTTTTTCAATGTTTTTCCTTTGTATTATATAGCATGTTATAGATTATACTTACTTTGGGCTCTATAGTTCTAATTGAAGTGATTTTCGTATTTGTTGTAGAGTGTTCGAAATTAGTGTATTTAGCACTTTTGCTTTTTCAATGTTTTTCCTTTGTATTATATAGCATGTTATAGATTATACTTACTTTGGGCTCTATAGTTCTAATTGCAGTGATTTTCGTATTTGTTGTAGAGTGTTCGAAATTAGTGTATTTAGCACTTTTGCTTTTTCAATGTTTTTCCTTTGTATTATATAGCATGTTATAGATTATACTTACTTTGGGCTCTATAGTTCTAATTGCAGTGCTTTTCGTATTTGTTGTAGAGTGTTCGAAATTAGTGTATTTAGCACTTTTGCTTTTTCAATGTTTTTCCTTTGTATTATATAGCATGTTATAGATTATACTTACTTTGGGCTCTATAGTTCTAATTGAAGTGATTTTCGTATTTGTTGTAGAGTGTTCGAAATTAGTGTATTTAGCACTTTTGCTTTTTCAATGTTTTTCCTTTGTATTATATAGCATGTTATAGATTATACTTACTTTGGGCTCTATAGTTCTAATTGAGTGATTTTCGTATTTGTTGTAGAGTGTTCGAAATTAGTGTATTTAGCACTTTTGCTTTTTCAATGTTTTTCCTTTGTATTATATAGCATGTTATAGATTATACTTACTTTGGGCTCTATAGTTCTAATTGAAGTGCTTTTCGTATTTGTTGTAGAGTGTTCGAAATTAGTGTATTTAGCACTTTTGCTTTTTCAATGTTTTTCCTTTGTATTATATAGCATGTTATAGATTATACTTACTTTGGGCTCTATAGTTCTAATTGCAGTGCTTTTCGTATTTGTTGTAGAGTGTTCGAAATTAGTGTATTTAGCACTTTTGCTTTTTCAATGTTTTTCCTTTGTATTATATAGCATGTTATAGATTATACTTACTTTGGGCTCTATAGTTCTAATTGCAGTGATTTTCGTATTTGTTGTAGAGTGTTCGAAATTAGTGTATTTAGCACTTTTGCTTTTTCAATGTTTTTCCTTTGTATTATATAGCATGTTATAGATTATACTTACTTTGGGCTCTATAGTTCTAATTGCAGTGCTTTTCGTATTTGTTGTAGAGTGTTCGAAATTAGTGTATTTAGCACTTTTGCTTTTTCAATGTTTTTCCTTTGTATTATATAGCATGTTATAGATTATACTTACTTTGGGCTCTATAGTTCTAATTGAAGTGATTTTCGTATTTGTTGTAGAGTGTTCGAAATTAGTGTATTTAGCACTTTTGTTTTTTCAATGTTTTTCCTTTGTATTATATAGCATGTTATAGATTATACTTACTTTGGGCTCTATAGTTCTAATTGCAGTGATTTTCGTATTTGTTGTAGAGTGTTCGAAATTAGTGTATTTAGCACTTTTGCTTTTTCAATGTTTTTCCTTTGTATTATATAGCATGTTATAGATTATACTTACTTTGGGCTCTATAGTTCTAATTGAAGTGATTTTCGTATTTGTTGTAGAGTGTTCGAAATTAGTGTATTTAGCACTTTTGCTTTTTCAATGTTTTTCCTTTGTATTATATAGCATGTTATAGATTATACTTACTTTGGGCTCTATAGTTCTAATTGCAGTGCTTTTCGTATTTGTTGTAGAGTGTTCGAAATTAGTGTATTTAGCACTTTTGCTTTTTCAATGTTTTTCCTTTGTATTATATAGCATGTTATAGATTATACTTACTTTGGGCTCTATAGTTCTAATTGAGTGATTTTCGTATTTGTTGTAGAGTGTTCGAAATTAGTGTATTTAGCACTTTTGCTTTTTCAATGTTTTTCCTTTGTATTATATAGCATGTTATAGATTATACTTACTTTGGGCTCTATAGTTCTAATTGCAGTGCTTTTCGTATTTGTTGTAGAGTGTTCGAAATTAGTGTATTTAGCACTTTTGCTTTTTCAATGTTTTTCCTTTGTATTATATAGCATGTTATAGATTATACTTACTTTGGGCTCTATAGTTCTAATTGAAGTGATTTTCGTATTTGTTGTAGAGTGTTCGAAATTAGTGTATTTAGCACTTTTGTTTTTTCAATGTTTTTCCTTTGTATTATATAGCATGTTATAGATTATACTTACTTTGGGCTCTATAGTTCTAATTGAGTGATTTTCGTATTTGTTGTAGAGTGTTCGAAATTAGTGTATTTAGCACTTTTGCTTTTTCAATGTTTTTCCTTTGTATTATATAGCATGTTATAGATTATACTTACTTTGGGCTCTATAGTTCTAATTGAGTGCTTTTCGTATTTGTTGTAGAGTGTTCGAAATTAGTGTATTTAGCACTTTTGCTTTTTCAATGTTTTTCCTTTGTATTATATAGCATGTTATAGATTATACTTACTTTGGGCTCTATAGTTCTAATTGCAGTGATTTTCGTATTTGTTGTAGAGTGTTCGAAATTAGTGTATTTAGCACTTTTGCTTTTTCAATGTTTTTCCTTTGTATTATATAGCATGTTATAGATTATACTTACTTTGGGCTCTATAGTTCTAATTGCAGTGATTTTCGTATTTGTTGTAGAGTGTTCGAAATTAGTGTATTTAGCACTTTTGCTTTTTCAATGTTTTTCCTTTGTATTATATAGCATGTTATAGATTATACTTACTTTGGGCTCTATAGTTCTAATTGCAGTGCTTTTCGTATTTGTTGTAGAGTGTTCGAAATTAGTGTATTTAGCACTTTTGCTTTTTCAATGTTTTTCCTTTGTATTATATAGCATGTTATAGATTATACTTACTTTGGGCTCTATAGTTCTAATTGAAGTGATTTTCGTATTTGTTGTAGAGTGTTCGAAATTAGTGTATTTAGCACTTTTGCTTTTTCAATGTTTTTCCTTTGTATTATATAGCATGTTATAGATTATACTTACTTTGGGCTCTATAGTTCTAATTGAGTGATTTTCGTATTTGTTGTAGAGTGTTCGAAATTAGTGTATTTAGCACTTTTGCTTTTTCAATGTTTTTCCTTTGTATTATATAGCATGTTATAGATTATACTTACTTTGGGCTCTATAGTTCTAATTGCAGTGATTTTCGTATTTGTTGTAGAGTGTTCGAAATTAGTGTATTTAGCACTTTTGCTTTTTCAATGTTTTTCCTTTGTATTATATAGCATGTTATAGATTATACTTACTTTGGGCTCTATAGTTCTAATTGCAGTGCTTTTCGTATTTGTTGTAGAGTGTTCGAAATTAGTGTATTTAGCACTTTTGCTTTTTCAATGTTTTTCCTTTGTATTATATAGCATGTTATAGATTATACTTACTTTGGGCTCTATAGTTCTAATTGAAGTGATTTTCGTATTTGTTGTAGAGTGTTCGAAATTAGTGTATTTAGCACTTTTGCTTTTTCAATGTTTTTCCTTTGTATTATATAGCATGTTATAGATTATACTTACTTTGGGCTCTATAGTTCTAATTGCAGTGCTTTTCGTATTTGTTGTAGAGTGTTCGAAATTAGTGTATTTAGCACTTTTGCTTTTTCAATGTTTTTCCTTTGTATTATATAGCATGTTATAGATTATACTTACTTTGGGCTCTATAGTTCTAATTGCAGTGATTTTCGTATTTGTTGTAGAGTGTTCGAAATTAGTGTATTTAGCACTTTTGCTTTTTCAATGTTTTTCCTTTGTATTATATAGCATGTTATAGATTATACTTACTTTGGGCTCTATAGTTCTAATTGCAGTGATTTTCGTATTTGTTGTAGAGTGTTCGAAATTAGTGTATTTAGCACTTTTGCTTTTTCAATGTTTTTCCTTTGTATTATATAGCATGTTATAGATTATACTTACTTTGGGCTCTATAGTTCTAATTGCAGTGCTTTTCGTATTTGTTGTAGAGTGTTCGAAATTAGTGTATTTAGCACTTTTGCTTTTTCAATGTTTTTCCTTTGTATTATATAGCATGTTATAGATTATACTTACTTTGGGCTCTATAGTTCTAATTGCAGTGATTTTCGTATTTGTTGTAGAGTGTTCGAAATTAGTGTATTTAGCACTTTTGCTTTTTCAATGTTTTTCCTTTGTATTATATAGCATGTTATAGATTATACTTACTTTGGGCTCTATAGTTCTAATTGAAGTGCTTTTCGTATTTGTTGTAGAGTGTTCGAAATTAGTGTATTTAGCACTTTTGCTTTTTCAATGTTTTTCCTTTGTATTATATAGCATGTTATAGATTATACTTACTTTGGGCTCTATAGTTCTAATTGAAGTGATTTTCGTATTTGTTGTAGAGTGTTCGAAATTAGTGTATTTAGCACTTTTGCTTTTTCAATGTTTTTCCTTTGTATTATATAGCATGTTATAGATTATACTTACTTTGGGCTCTATAGTTCTAATTGCAGTGCTTTTCGTATTTGTTGTAGAGTGTTCGAAATTAGTGTATTTAGCACTTTTGCTTTTTCAATGTTTTTCCTTTGTATTATATAGCATGTTATAGATTATACTTACTTTGGGCTCTATAGTTCTAATTGAAGTGATTTTCGTATTTGTTGTAGAGTGTTCGAAATTAGTGTATTTAGCACTTTTGCTTTTTCAATGTTTTTCCTTTGTATTATATAGCATGTTATAGATTATACTTACTTTGGGCTCTATAGTTCTAATTGCAATGCTTTTCGTATTTGTTGTAGAGTGTTCGAAATTAGTGTATTTAGCACTTTTGCTTTTTCAATGTTTTTCCTTTGTATTATATAGCATGTTATAGATTATACTTACTTTGGGCTCTATAGTTCTAATTGAAGTGATTTTCGTATTTGTTGTAGAGTGTTCGAAATTAGTGTATTTAGCACTTTTGCTTTTTCAATGTTTTTCCTTTGTATTATATAGCATGTTATAGATTATACTTACTTTGGGCTCTATAGTTCTAATTGCAGTGATTTTCGTATTTGTTGTAGAGTGTTCGAAATTAGTGTATTTAGCACTTTTGCTTTTTCAATGTTTTTCCTTTGTATTATATAGCATGTTATAGATTATACTTACTTTGGGCTCTATAGTTCTAATTGAAGTGATTTTCGTATTTGTTGTAGAGTGTTCGAAATTAGTGTATTTAGCACTTTTGCTTTTTCAATGTTTTTCCTTTGTATTATATAGCATGTTATAGATTATACTTACTTTGGGCTCTATAGTTCTAATTGCAGTGATTTTCGTATTTGTTGTAGAGTGTTCGAAATTAGTGTATTTAGCACTTTTGCTTTTTCAATGTTTTTCCTTTGTATTATATAGCATGTTATAGATTATACTTACTTTGGGCTCTATAGTTCTAATTGAAGTGATTTTCGTATTTGTTGTAGAGTGTTCGAAATTAGTGTATTTAGCACTTTTGCTTTTTCAATGTTTTTCCTTTGTATTATATAGCATGTTATAGATTATACTTACTTTGGGCTCTATAGTTCTAATTGCAGTGCTTTTCGTATTTGTTGTAGAGTGTTCGAAATTAGTGTATTTAGCACTTTTGCTTTTTCAATGTTTTTCCTTTGTATTATATAGCATGTTATAGATTATACTTACTTTGGGCTCTATAGTTCTAATTGCAGTGATTTTCGTATTTGTTGTAGAGTGTTCGAAATTAGTGTATTTAGCACTTTTGCTTTTTCAATGTTTTTCCTTTGTATTATATAGCATGTTATAGATTATACTTACTTTGGGCTCTATAGTTCTAATTGCAGTGCTTTTCGTATTTGTTGTAGAGTGTTCGAAATTAGTGTATTTAGCACTTTTGCTTTTTCAATGTTTTTCCTTTGTATTATATAGCATGTTATAGATTATACTTACTTTGGGCTCTATAGTTCTAATTGAAGTGATTTTCGTATTTGTTGTAGAGTGTTCGAAATTAGTGTATTTAGCACTTTTGCTTTTTCAATGTTTTTCCTTTGTATTATATAGCATGTTATAGATTATACTTACTTTGGGCTCTATAGTTCTAATTGAGTGATTTTCGTATTTGTTGTAGAGTGTTCGAAATTAGTGTATTTAGCACTTTTGCTTTTTCAATGTTTTTCCTTTGTATTATATAGCATGTTATAGATTATACTTACTTTGGGCTCTATAGTTCTAATTGAAGTGCTTTTCGTATTTGTTGTAGAGTGTTCGAAATTAGTGTATTTAGCACTTTTGCTTTTTCAATGTTTTTCCTTTGTATTATATAGCATGTTATAGATTATACTTACTTTGGGCTCTATAGTTCTAATTGCAGTGCTTTTCGTATTTGTTGTAGAGTGTTCGAAATTAGTGTATTTAGCACTTTTGCTTTTTCAATGTTTTTCCTTTGTATTATATAGCATGTTATAGATTATACTTACTTTGGGCTCTATAGTTCTAATTGAAGTGATTTTCGTATTTGTTGTAGAGTGTTCGAAATTAGTGTATTTAGCACTTTTGCTTTTTCAATGTTTTTCCTTTGTATTATATAGCATGTTATAGATTATACTTACTTTGGGCTCTATAGTTCTAATTGAAGTGATTTTCGTATTTGTTGTAGAGTGTTCGAAATTAGTGTATTTAGCACTTTTGCTTTTTCAATGTTTTTCCTTTGTATTATATAGCATGTTATAGATTATACTTACTTTGGGCTCTATAGTTCTAATTGCAGTGCTTTTCGTATTTGTTGTAGAGTGTTCGAAATTAGTGTATTTAGCACTTTTGCTTTTTCAATGTTTTTCCTTTGTATTATATAGCATGTTATAGATTATACTTACTTTGGGCTCTATAGTTCTAATTGCAGTGATTTTCGTATTTGTTGTAGAGTGTTCGAAATTAGTGTATTTAGCACTTTTGCTTTTTCAATGTTTTTCCTTTGTATTATATAGCATGTTATAGATTATACTTACTTTGGGCTCTATAGTTCTAATTGCAGTGCTTTTCGTATTTGTTGTAGAGTGTTCGAAATTAGTGTATTTAGCACTTTTGCTTTTTCAATGTTTTTCCTTTGTATTATATAGCATGTTATAGATTATACTTACTTTGGGCTCTATAGTTCTAATTGAAGTGATTTTCGTATTTGTTGTAGAGTGTTCGAAATTAGTGTATTTAGCACTTTTGCTTTTTCAATGTTTTTCCTTTGTATTATATAGCATGTTATAGATTATACTTACTTTGGGCTCTATAGTTCTAATTGAGTGATTTTCGTATTTGTTGTAGAGTGTTCGAAATTAGTGTATTTAGCACTTTTGCTTTTTCAATGTTTTTCCTTTGTATTATATAGCATGTTATAGATTATACTTACTTTGGGCTCTATAGTTCTAATTGCAGTGCTTTTCGTATTTGTTGTAGAGTGTTCGAAATTAGTGTATTTAGCACTTTTGCTTTTTCAATGTTTTTCCTTTGTATTATATAGCATGTTATAGATTATACTTACTTTGGGCTCTATAGTTCTAATTGAAGTGATTTTCGTATTTGTTGTAGAGTGTTCGAAATTAGTGTATTTAGCACTTTTGCTTTTTCAATGTTTTTCCTTTGTATTATATAGCATGTTATAGATTATACTTACTTTGGGCTCTATAGTTCTAATTGAGTGATTTTCGTATTTGTTGTAGAGTGTTCGAAATTAGTGTATTTAGCACTTTTGCTTTTTCAATGTTTTTCCTTTGTATTATATAGCATGTTATAGATTATACTTACTTTGGGCTCTATAGTTCTAATTGAAGTGCTTTTCGTATTTGTTGTAGAGTGTTCGAAATTAGTGTATTTAGCACTTTTGCTTTTTCAATGTTTTTCCTTTGTATTATATAGCATGTTATAGATTATACTTACTTTGGGCTCTATAGTTCTAATTGAAGTGATTTTCGTATTTGTTGTAGAGTGTTCGAAATTAGTGTATTTAGCACTTTTGCTTTTTCAATGTTTTTCCTTTGTATTATATAGCATGTTATAGATTATACTTACTTTGGGCTCTATAGTTCTAATTGCAGTGATTTTCGTATTTGTTGTAGAGTGTTCGAAATTAGTGTATTTAGCACTTTTGCTTTTTCAATGTTTTTCCTTTGTATTATATAGCATGTTATAGATTATACTTACTTTGGGCTCTATAGTTCTAATTGCAAGTGCTTTTCGTATTTGTTGTAGAGTGTTCGAAATTAGTGTATTTAGCACTTTTGCTTTTTCAATGTTTTTCCTTTGTATTATATAGCATGTTATAGATTATACTTACTTTGGGCTCTATAGTTCTAATTGAAGTGATTTTCGTATTTGTTGTAGAGTGTTCGAAATTAGTGTATTTAGCACTTTTGCTTTTTCAATGTTTTTCCTTTGTATTATATAGCATGTTATAGATTATACTTACTTTGGGCTCTATAGTTCTAATTGCAGTGATTTTCGTATTTGTTGTAGAGTGTTCGAAATTAGTGTATTTAGCACTTTTGCTTTTTCAATGTTTTTCCTTTGTATTATATAGCATGTTATAGATTATACTTACTTTGGGCTCTATAGTTCTAATTGAAGTGATTTTCGTATTTGTTGTAGAGTGTTCGAAATTAGTGTATTTAGCACTTTTGCTTTTTCAATGTTTTTCCTTTGTATTATATAGCATGTTATAGATTATACTTACTTTGGGCTCTATAGTTCTAATTGCAGTGATTTTCGTATTTGTTGTAGAGTGTTCGAAATTAGTGTATTTAGCACTTTTGCTTTTTCAATGTTTTTCCTTTGTATTATATAGCATGTTATAGATTATACTTACTTTGGGCTCTATAGTTCTAATTGAAGTGCTTTTCGTATTTGTTGTAGAGTGTTCGAAATTAGTGTATTTAGCACTTTTGCTTTTTCAATGTTTTTCCTTTGTATTATATAGCATGTTATAGATTATACTTACTTTGGGCTCTATAGTTCTAATTGAAGTGCTTTTCGTATTTGTTGTAGAGTGTTCGAAATTAGTGTATTTAGCACTTTTGCTTTTTCAATGTTTTTCCTTTGTATTATATAGCATGTTATAGATTATACTTACTTTGGGCTCTATAGTTCTAATTGCAGTGATTTTCGTATTTGTTGTAGAGTGTTCGAAATTAGTGTATTTAGCACTTTTGCTTTTTCAATGTTTTTCCTTTGTATTATATAGCATGTTATAGATTATACTTACTTTGGGCTCTATAGTTCTAATTGCAGTGCTTTTCGTATTTGTTGTAGAGTGTTCGAAATTAGTGTATTTAGCACTTTTGCTTTTTCAATGTTTTTCCTTTGTATTATATAGCATGTTATAGATTATACTTACTTTGGGCTCTATAGTTCTAATTGAAGTGATTTTCGTATTTGTTGTAGAGTGTTCGAAATTAGTGTATTTAGCACTTTTGCTTTTTCAATGTTTTTCCTTTGTATTATATAGCATGTTATAGATTATACTTACTTTGGGCTCTATAGTTCTAATTGAGTGATTTTCGTATTTGTTGTAGAGTGTTCGAAATTAGTGTATTTAGCACTTTTGCTTTTTCAATGTTTTTCCTTTGTATTATATAGCATGTTATAGATTATACTTACTTTGGGCTCTATAGTTCTAATTGAAGTGATTTTCGTATTTGTTGTAGAGTGTTCGAAATTAGTGTATTTAGCACTTTTGCTTTTTCAATGTTTTTCCTTTGTATTATATAGCATGTTATAGATTATACTTACTTTGGGCTCTATAGTTCTAATTGCAGTGCTTTTCGTATTTGTTGTAGAGTGTTCGAAATTAGTGTATTTAGCACTTTTGCTTTTTCAATGTTTTTCCTTTGTATTATATAGCATGTTATAGATTATACTTACTTTGGGCTCTATAGTTCTAATTGCAGTGATTTTCGTATTTGTTGTAGAGTGTTCGAAATTAGTGTATTTAGCACTTTTGCTTTTTCAATGTTTTTCCTTTGTATTATATAGCATGTTATAGATTATACTTACTTTGGGCTCTATAGTTCTAATTGCAATGTTTTCGTATTTGTTGTAGAGTGTTCGAAATTAGTGTATTTAGCACTTTTGCTTTTTCAATGTTTTTCCTTTGTATTATATAGCATGTTATAGATTATACTTACTTTGGGCTCTATAGTTCTAATTGAAGTGATTTTCGTATTTGTTGTAGAGTGTTCGAAATTAGTGTATTTAGCACTTTTGCTTTTTCAATGTTTTTCCTTTGTATTATATAGCATGTTATAGATTATACTTACTTTGGGCTCTATAGTTCTAATTGCAGTGCTTTTCGTATTTGTTGTAGAGTGTTCGAAATTAGTGTATTTAGCACTTTTGCTTTTTCAATGTTTTTCCTTTGTATTATATAGCATGTTATAGATTATACTTACTTTGGGCTCTATAGTTCTAATTGAAGTGATTTTCGTATTTGTTGTAGAGTGTTCGAAATTAGTGTATTTAGCACTTTTGCTTTTTCAATGTTTTTCCTTTGTATTATATAGCATGTTATAGATTATACTTACTTTGGGCTCTATAGTTCTAATTGAGTGATTTTCGTATTTGTTGTAGAGTGTTCGAAATTAGTGTATTTAGCACTTTTGCTTTTTCAATGTTTTTCCTTTGTATTATATAGCATGTTATAGATTATACTTACTTTGGGCTCTATAGTTCTAATTGAAGTGCTTTTCGTATTTGTTGTAGAGTGTTCGAAATTAGTGTATTTAGCACTTTTGCTTTTTCAATGTTTTTCCTTTGTATTATATAGCATGTTATAGATTATACTTACTTTGGGCTCTATAGTTCTAATTGAAGTGATTTTCGTATTTGTTGTAGAGTGTTCGAAATTAGTGTATTTAGCACTTTTGCTTTTTCAATGTTTTTCCTTTGTATTATATAGCATGTTATAGATTATACTTACTTTGGGCTCTATAGTTCTAATTGAGTGATTTTCGTATTTGTTGTAGAGTGTTCGAAATTAGTGTATTTAGCACTTTTGCTTTTTCAATGTTTTTCCTTTGTATTATATAGCATGTTATAGATTATACTTACTTTGGGCTCTATAGTTCTAATTGAAGTGCTTTTCGTATTTGTTGTAGAGTGTTCGAAATTAGTGTATTTAGCACTTTTGCTTTTTCAATGTTTTTCCTTTGTATTATATAGCATGTTATAGATTATACTTACTTTGGGCTCTATAGTTCTAATTGCAGTGCTTTTCGTATTTGTTGTAGAGTGTTCGAAATTAGTGTATTTAGCACTTTTGCTTTTTCAATGTTTTTCCTTTGTATTATATAGCATGTTATAGATTATACTTACTTTGGGCTCTATAGTTCTAATTGCAGTGATTTTCGTATTTGTTGTAGAGTGTTCGAAATTAGTGTATTTAGCACTTTTGCTTTTTCAATGTTTTTCCTTTGTATTATATAGCATGTTATAGATTATACTTACTTTGGGCTCTATAGTTCTAATTGCAGTGCTTTTCGTATTTGTTGTAGAGTGTTCGAAATTAGTGTATTTAGCACTTTTGCTTTTTCAATGTTTTTCCTTTGTATTATATAGCATGTTATAGATTATACTTACTTTGGGCTCTATAGTTCTAATTGAAGTGATTTTCGTATTTGTTGTAGAGTGTTCGAAATTAGTGTATTTAGCACTTTTGCTTTTTCAATGTTTTTCCTTTGTATTATATAGCATGTTATAGATTATACTTACTTTGGGCTCTATAGTTCTAATTGCAGTGATTTTCGTATTTGTTGTAGAGTGTTCGAAATTAGTGTATTTAGC
Source organism: Andrographis paniculata (assembly GCF_009805555.1). NCBI lineage: Eukaryota > Viridiplantae > Streptophyta > Magnoliopsida > Lamiales > Acanthaceae > Andrographis > Andrographis paniculata. The sequence continues at coordinate 74,010 of NW_026137638.1, read as the reverse complement.
ACTTTTGCTTTTTCAATGTTTTTCCTTTGTATTATATAGCATGTTATAGATTATACTTACTTTGGGCTCTATAGTTCTAATTGAAGTGCTTTTCGTATTTGTTGTAGAGTGTTCGAAATTAGTGTATTTAGCACTTTTGCTTTTTCAATGTTTTTCCTTTGTATTATATAGCATGTTATAGATTATACTTACTTTGGGCTCTATAGTTCTAATTGAAGTGATTTTCGTATTTGTTGTAGAGTGTTCGAAATTAGTGTATTTAGCACTTTTGCTTTTTCAATGTTTTTCCTTTGTATTATATAGCATGTTATAGATTATACTTACTTTGGGCTCTATAGTTCTAATTGAAGTGATTTTCGTATTTGTTGTAGAGTGTTCGAAATTAGTGTATTTAGCACTTTTGCTTTTTCAATGTTTTTCCTTTGTATTATATAGCATGTTATAGATTATACTTACTTTGGGCTCTATAGTTCTAATTGAAGTGATTTTCGTATTTGTTGTAGAGTGTTCGAAATTAGTGTATTTAGCACTTTTGCTTTTTCAATGTTTTTCCTTTGTATTATATAGCATGTTATAGATTATACTTACTTTGGGCTCTATAGTTCTAATTGCAGTGATTTTCGTATTTGTTGTAGAGTGTTCGAAATTAGTGTATTTAGCACTTTTGCTTTTTCAATGTTTTTCCTTTGTATTATATAGCATGTTATAGATTATACTTACTTTGGGCTCTATAGTTCTAATTGAAGTGCTTTTCGTATTTGTTGTAGAGTGTTCGAAATTAGTGTATTTAGCACTTTTGCTTTTTCAATGTTTTTCCTTTGTATTATATAGCATGTTATAGATTATACTTACTTTGGGCTCTATAGTTCTAATTGCAGTGATTTTCGTATTTGTTGTAGAGTGTTCGAAATTAGTGTATTTAGCACTTTTGCTTTTTCAATGTTTTTCCTTTGTATTATATAGCATGTTATAGATTATACTTACTTTGGGCTCTATAGTTCTAATTGAAGTGATTTTCGTATTTGTTGTAGAGTGTTCGAAATTAGTGTATTTAGCACTTTTGCTTTTTCAATGTTTTTCCTTTGTATTATATAGCATGTTATAGATTATACTTACTTTGGGCTCTATAGTTCTAATTGAAGTGATTTTCGTATTTGTTGTAGAGTGTTCGAAATTAGTGTATTTAGCACTTTTGCTTTTTCAATGTTTTTCCTTTGTATTATATAGCATGTTATAGATTATACTTACTTTGGGCTCTATAGTTCTAATTGCAGTGCTTTTCGTATTTGTTGTAGAGTGTTCGAAATTAGTGTATTTAGCACTTTTGCTTTTTCAATGTTTTTCCTTTGTATTATATAGCATGTTATAGATTATACTTACTTTGGGCTCTATAGTTCTAATTGAAGTGATTTTCGTATTTGTTGTAGAGTGTTCGAAATTAGTGTATTTAGCACTTTTGCTTTTTCAATGTTTTTCCTTTGTATTATATAGCATGTTATAGATTATACTTACTTTGGGCTCTATAGTTCTAATTGAGTGATTTTCGTATTTGTTGTAGAGTGTTCGAAATTAGTGTATTTAGCACTTTTGCTTTTTCAATGTTTTTCCTTTGTATTATATAGCATGTTATAGATTATACTTACTTTGGGCTCTATAGTTCTAATTGCAGTGATTTTCGTATTTGTTGTAGAGTGTTCGAAATTAGTGTATTTAGCACTTTTGCTTTTTCAATGTTTTTCCTTTGTATTATATAGCATGTTATAGATTATACTTACTTTGGGCTCTATAGTTCTAATTGAAGTGATTTTCGTATTTGTTGTAGAGTGTTCGAAATTAGTGTATTTAGCACTTTTGCTTTTTCAATGTTTTTCCTTTGTATTATATAGCATGTTATAGATTATACTTACTTTGGGCTCTATAGTTCTAATTGAGTGATTTTCGTATTTGTTGTAGAGTGTTCGAAATTAGTGTATTTAGCACTTTTGCTTTTTCAATGTTTTTCCTTTGTATTATATAGCATGTTATAGATTATACTTACTTTGGGCTCTATAGTTCTAATTGAAGTGATTTTCGTATTTGTTGTAGAGTGTTCGAAATTAGTGTATTTAGCACTTTTGCTTTTTCAATGTTTTTCCTTTGTATTATATAGCATGTTATAGATTATACTTACTTTGGGCTCTATAGTTCTAATTGAAGTGCTTTTCGTATTTGTTGTAGAGTGTTCGAAATTAGTGTATTTAGCACTTTTGCTTTTTCAATGTTTTTCCTTTGTATTATATAGCATGTTATAGATTATACTTACTTTGGGCTCTATAGTTCTAATTGAAGTGATTTTCGTATTTGTTGTAGAGTGTTCGAAATTAGTGTATTTAGCACTTTTGCTTTTTCAATGTTTTTCCTTTGTATTATATAGCATGTTATAGATTATACTTACTTTGGGCTCTATAGTTCTAATTGAAGTGATTTTCGTATTTGTTGTAGAGTGTTCGAAATTAGTGTATTTAGCACTTTTGCTTTTTCAATGTTTTTCCTTTGTATTATATAGCATGTTATAGATTATACTTACTTTGGGCTCTATAGTTCTAATTGCAGTGATTTTCGTATTTGTTGTAGAGTGTTCGAAATTAGTGTATTTAGCACTTTTGCTTTTTCAATGTTTTTCCTTTGTATTATATAGCATGTTATAGATTATACTTACTTTGGGCTCTATAGTTCTAATTGCAGTGCTTTTCGTATTTGTTGTAGAGTGTTCGAAATTAGTGTATTTAGCACTTTTGCTTTTTCAATGTTTTTCCTTTGTATTATATAGCATGTTATAGATTATACTTACTTTGGGCTCTATAGTTCTAATTGCAGTGATTTTCGTATTTGTTGTAGAGTGTTCGAAATTAGTGTATTTAGCACTTTTGCTTTTTCAATGTTTTTCCTTTGTATTATATAGCATGTTATAGATTATACTTACTTTGGGCTCTATAGTTCTAATTGAAGTGATTTTCGTATTTGTTGTAGAGTGTTCGAAATTAGTGTATTTAGCACTTTTGCTTTTTCAATGTTTTTCCTTTGTATTATATAGCATGTTATAGATTATACTTACTTTGGGCTCTATAGTTCTAATTGAAGTGATTTTCGTATTTGTTGTAGAGTGTTCGAAATTAGTGTATTTAGCACTTTTGCTTTTTCAATGTTTTTCCTTTGTATTATATAGCATGTTATAGATTATACTTACTTTGGGCTCTATAGTTCTAATTGAAGTGCTTTTCGTATTTGTTGTAGAGTGTTCGAAATTAGTGTATTTAGCACTTTTGCTTTTTCAATGTTTTTCCTTTGTATTATATAGCATGTTATAGATTATACTTACTTTGGGCTCTATAGTTCTAATTGAAGTGATTTTCGTATTTGTTGTAGAGTGTTCGAAATTAGTGTATTTAGCACTTTTGCTTTTTCAATGTTTTTCCTTTGTATTATATAGCATGTTATAGATTATACTTACTTTGGGCTCTATAGTTCTAATTGCAGTGATTTTCGTATTTGTTGTAGAGTGTTCGAAATTAGTGTATTTAGCACTTTTGCTTTTTCAATGTTTTTCCTTTGTATTATATAGCATGTTATAGATTATACTTACTTTGGGCTCTATAGTTCTAATTGCAGTGCTTTTCGTATTTGTTGTAGAGTGTTCGAAATTAGTGTATTTAGCACTTTTGCTTTTTCAATGTTTTTCCTTTGTATTATATAGCATGTTATAGATTATACTTACTTTGGGCTCTATAGTTCTAATTGAAGTGATTTTCGTATTTGTTGTAGAGTGTTCGAAATTAGTGTATTTAGCACTTTTGCTTTTTCAATGTTTTTCCTTTGTATTATATAGCATGTTATAGATTATACTTACTTTGGGCTCTATAGTTCTAATTGAGTGATTTTCGTATTTGTTGTAGAGTGTTCGAAATTAGTGTATTTAGCACTTTTGCTTTTTCAATGTTTTTCCTTTGTATTATATAGCATGTTATAGATTATACTTACTTTGGGCTCTATAGTTCTAATTGAAGTGCTTTTCGTATTTGTTGTAGAGTGTTCGAAATTAGTGTATTTAGCACTTTTGCTTTTTCAATGTTTTTCCTTTGTATTATATAGCATGTTATAGATTATACTTACTTTGGGCTCTATAGTTCTAATTGAAGTGATTTTCGTATTTGTTGTAGAGTGTTCGAAATTAGTGTATTTAGCACTTTTGCTTTTTCAATGTTTTTCCTTTGTATTATATAGCATGTTATAGATTATACTTACTTTGGGCTCTATAGTTCTAATTGCAGTGATTTTCGTATTTGTTGTAGAGTGTTCGAAATTAGTGTATTTAGCACTTTTGCTTTTTCAATGTTTTTCCTTTGTATTATATAGCATGTTATAGATTATACTTACTTTGGGCTCTATAGTTCTAATTGAGTGCTTTTCGTATTTGTTGTAGAGTGTTCGAAATTAGTGTATTTAGCACTTTTGCTTTTTCAATGTTTTTCCTTTGTATTATATAGCATGTTATAGATTATACTTACTTTGGGCTCTATAGTTCTAATTGAGTGATTTTCGTATTTGTTGTAGAGTGTTCGAAATTAGTGTATTTAGCACTTTTGCTTTTTCAATGTTTTTCCTTTGTATTATATAGCATGTTATAGATTATACTTACTTTGGGCTCTATAGTTCTAATTGCAGTGATTTTCGTATTTGTTGTAGAGTGTTCGAAATTAGTGTATTTAGCACTTTTGCTTTTTCAATGTTTTTCCTTTGTATTATATAGCATGTTATAGATTATACTTACTTTGGGCTCTATAGTTCTAATTGAAGTGATTTTCGTATTTGTTGTAGAGTGTTCGAAATTAGTGTATTTAGCACTTTTGCTTTTTCAATGTTTTTCCTTTGTATTATATAGCATGTTATAGATTATACTTACTTTGGGCTCTATAGTTCTAATTGCAGTGATTTTCGTATTTGTTGTAGAGTGTTCGAAATTAGTGTATTTAGCACTTTTGCTTTTTCAATGTTTTTCCTTTGTATTATATAGCATGTTATAGATTATACTTACTTTGGGCTCTATAGTTCTAATTGAAGTGCTTTTCGTATTTGTTGTAGAGTGTTCGAAATTAGTGTATTTAGCACTTTTGCTTTTTCAATGTTTTTCCTTTGTATTATATAGCATGTTATAGATTATACTTACTTTGGGCTCTATAGTTCTAATTGCAGTGATTTTCGTATTTGTTGTAGAGTGTTCGAAATTAGTGTATTTAGCACTTTTGCTTTTTCAATGTTTTTCCTTTGTATTATATAGCATGTTATAGATTATACTTACTTTGGGCTCTATAGTTCTAATTGCAATGCTTTTCGTATTTGTTGTAGAGTGTTCGAAATTAGTGTATTTAGCACTTTTGCTTTTTCAATGTTTTTCCTTTGTATTATATAGCATGTTATAGATTATACTTACTTTGGGCTCTATAGTTCTAATTGAAGTGATTTTCGTATTTGTTGTAGAGTGTTCGAAATTAGTGTATTTAGCACTTTTGTTTTTTCAATGTTTTTCCTTTGTATTATATAGCATGTTATAGATTATACTTACTTTGGGCTCTATAGTTCTAATTGAGTGATTTTCGTATTTGTTGTAGAGTGTTCGAAATTAGTGTATTTAGCACTTTTGCTTTTTCAATGTTTTTCCTTTGTATTATATAGCATGTTATAGATTATACTTACTTTGGGCTCTATAGTTCTAATTGAAGTGATTTTCGTATTTGTTGTAGAGTGTTCGAAATTAGTGTATTTAGCACTTTTGCTTTTTCAATGTTTTTCCTTTGTATTATATAGCATGTTATAGATTATACTTACTTTGGGCTCTATAGTTCTAATTGAGTGATTTTCGTATTTGTTGTAGAGTGTTCGAAATTAGTGTATTTAGCACTTTTGCTTTTTCAATGTTTTTCCTTTGTATTATATAGCATGTTATAGATTATACTTACTTTGGGCTCTATAGTTCTAATTGAGTGATTTTCGTATTTGTTGTAGAGTGTTCGAAATTAGTGTATTTAGCACTTTTGCTTTTTCAATGTTTTTCCTTTGTATTATATAGCATGTTATAGATTATACTTACTTTGGGCTCTATAGTTCTAATTGAGTGATTTTCGTATTTGTTGTAGAGTGTTCGAAATTAGTGTATTTAGCACTTTTGCTTTTTCAATGTTTTTCCTTTGTATTATATAGCATGTTATAGATTATACTTACTTTGGGCTCTATAGTTCTAATTGCAGTGATTTTCGTATTTGTTGTAGAGTGTTCGAAATTAGTGTATTTAGCACTTTTGCTTTTTCAATGTTTTTCCTTTGTATTATATAGCATGTTATAGATTATACTTACTTTGGGCTCTATAGTTCTAATTGAAGTGATTTTCGTATTTGTTGTAGAGTGTTCGAAATTAGTGTATTTAGCACTTTTGCTTTTTCAATGTTTTTCCTTTGTATTATATAGCATGTTATAGATTATACTTACTTTGGGCTCTATAGTTCTAATTGCAGTGCTTTTCGTATTTGTTGTAGAGTGTTCGAAATTAGTGTATTTAGCACTTTTGCTTTTTCAATGTTTTTCCTTTGTATTATATAGCATGTTATAGATTATACTTACTTTGGGCTCTATAGTTCTAATTGCAGTGATTTTCGTATTTGTTGTAGAGTGTTCGAAATTAGTGTATTTAGCACTTTTGCTTTTTCAATGTTTTTCCTTTGTATTATATAGCATGTTATAGATTATACTTACTTTGGGCTCTATAGTTCTAATTGCAGTGCTTTTCGTATTTGTTGTAGAGTGTTCGAAATTAGTGTATTTAGCACTTTTGCTTTTTCAATGTTTTTCCTTTGTATTATATAGCATGTTATAGATTATACTTACTTTGGGCTCTATAGTTCTAATTGAAGTGATTTTCGTATTTGTTGTAGAGTGTTCGAAATTAGTGTATTTAGCACTTTTGTTTTTTCAATGTTTTTCCTTTGTATTATATAGCATGTTATAGATTATACTTACTTTGGGCTCTATAGTTCTAATTGAGTGATTTTCGTATTTGTTGTAGAGTGTTCGAAATTAGTGTATTTAGCACTTTTGCTTTTTCAATGTTTTTCCTTTGTATTATATAGCATGTTATAGATTATACTTACTTTGGGCTCTATAGTTCTAATTGAAGTGATTTTCGTATTTGTTGTAGAGTGTTCGAAATTAGTGTATTTAGCACTTTTGCTTTTTCAATGTTTTTCCTTTGTATTATATAGCATGTTATAGATTATACTTACTTTGGGCTCTATAGTTCTAATTGAAGTGATTTTCGTATTTGTTGTAGAGTGTTCGAAATTAGTGTATTTAGCACTTTTGCTTTTTCAATGTTTTTCCTTTGTATTATATAGCATGTTATAGATTATACTTACTTTGGGCTCTATAGTTCTAATTGAAGTGATTTTCGTATTTGTTGTAGAGTGTTCGAAATTAGTGTATTTAGCACTTTTGCTTTTTCAATGTTTTTCCTTTGTATTATATAGCATGTTATAGATTATACTTACTTTGGGCTCTATAGTTCTAATTGCAGTGATTTTCGTATTTGTTGTAGAGTGTTCGAAATTAGTGTATTTAGCACTTTTGCTTTTTCAATGTTTTTCCTTTGTATTATATAGCATGTTATAGATTATACTTACTTTGGGCTCTATAGTTCTAATTGCAGTGATTTTCGTATTTGTTGTAGAGTGTTCGAAATTAGTGTATTTAGCACTTTTGCTTTTTCAATGTTTTTCCTTTGTATTATATAGCATGTTATAGATTATACTTACTTTGGGCTCTATAGTTCTAATTGCAGTGCTTTTCGTATTTGTTGTAGAGTGTTCGAAATTAGTGTATTTAGCACTTTTGCTTTTTCAATGTTTTTCCTTTGTATTATATAGCATGTTATAGATTATACTTACTTTGGGCTCTATAGTTCTAATTGAAGTGATTTTCGTATTTGTTGTAGAGTGTTCGAAATTAGTGTATTTAGCACTTTTGTTTTTTCAATGTTTTTCCTTTGTATTATATAGCATGTTATAGATTATACTTACTTTGGGCTCTATAGTTCTAATTGAGTGATTTTCGTATTTGTTGTAGAGTGTTCGAAATTAGTGTATTTAGCACTTTTGCTTTTTCAATGTTTTTCCTTTGTATTATATAGCATGTTATAGATTATACTTACTTTGGGCTCTATAGTTCTAATTGAAGTGCTTTTCGTATTTGTTGTAGAGTGTTCGAAATTAGTGTATTTAGCACTTTTGCTTTTTCAATGTTTTTCCTTTGTATTATATAGCATGTTATAGATTATACTTACTTTGGGCTCTATAGTTCTAATTGCAGTGATTTTCGTATTTGTTGTAGAGTGTTCGAAATTAGTGTATTTAGCACTTTTGCTTTTTCAATGTTTTTCCTTTGTATTATATAGCATGTTATAGATTATACTTACTTTGGGCTCTATAGTTCTAATTGAAGTGATTTTCGTATTTGTTGTAGAGTGTTCGAAATTAGTGTATTTAGCACTTTTGCTTTTTCAATGTTTTTCCTTTGTATTATATAGCATGTTATAGATTATACTTACTTTGGGCTCTATAGTTCTAATTGAGTGATTTTCGTATTTGTTGTAGAGTGTTCGAAATTAGTGTATTTAGCACTTTTGCTTTTTCAATGTTTTTCCTTTGTATTATATAGCATGTTATAGATTATACTTACTTTGGGCTCTATAGTTCTAATTGAAGTGATTTTCGTATTTGTTGTAGAGTGTTCGAAATTAGTGTATTTAGCACTTTTGCTTTTTCAATGTTTTTCCTTTGTATTATATAGCATGTTATAGATTATACTTACTTTGGGCTCTATAGTTCTAATTGAAGTGATTTTCGTATTTGTTGTAGAGTGTTCGAAATTAGTGTATTTAGCACTTTTGCTTTTTCAATGTTTTTCCTTTGTATTATATAGCATGTTATAGATTATACTTACTTTGGGCTCTATAGTTCTAATTGCAGTGATTTTCGTATTTGTTGTAGAGTGTTCGAAATTAGTGTATTTAGCACTTTTGCTTTTTCAATGTTTTTCCTTTGTATTATATAGCATGTTATAGATTATACTTACTTTGGGCTCTATAGTTCTAATTGAAGTGATTTTCGTATTTGTTGTAGAGTGTTCGAAATTAGTGTATTTAGCACTTTTGCTTTTTCAATGTTTTTCCTTTGTATTATATAGCATGTTATAGATTATACTTACTTTGGGCTCTATAGTTCTAATTGCAGTGATTTTCGTATTTGTTGTAGAGTGTTCGAAATTAGTGTATTTAGCACTTTTGCTTTTTCAATGTTTTTCCTTTGTATTATATAGCATGTTATAGATTATACTTACTTTGGGCTCTATAGTTCTAATTGAAGTGATTTTCGTATTTGTTGTAGAGTGTTCGAAATTAGTGTATTTAGCACTTTTGCTTTTTCAATGTTTTTCCTTTGTATTATATAGCATGTTATAGATTATACTTACTTTGGGCTCTATAGTTCTAATTGCAGTGATTTTCGTATTTGTTGTAGAGTGTTCGAAATTAGTGTATTTAGCACTTTTGCTTTTTCAATGTTTTTCCTTTGTATTATATAGCATGTTATAGATTATACTTACTTTGGGCTCTATAGTTCTAATTGAAGTGATTTTCGTATTTGTTGTAGAGTGTTCGAAATTAGTGTATTTAGCACTTTTGCTTTTTCAATGTTTTTCCTTTGTATTATATAGCATGTTATAGATTATACTTACTTTGGGCTCTATAGTTCTAATTGAAGTGATTTTCGTATTTGTTGTAGAGTGTTCGAAATTAGTGTATTTAGCACTTTTGCTTTTTCAATGTTTTTCCTTTGTATTATATAGCATGTTATAGATTATACTTACTTTGGGCTCTATAGTTCTAATTGCAGTGATTTTCGTATTTGTTGTAGAGTGTTCGAAATTAGTGTATTTAGCACTTTTGCTTTTTCAATGTTTTTCCTTTGTATTATATAGCATGTTATAGATTATACTTACTTTGGGCTCTATAGTTCTAATTGAGTGATTTTCGTATTTGTTGTAGAGTGTTCGAAATTAGTGTATTTAGCACTTTTGCTTTTTCAATGTTTTTCCTTTGTATTATATAGCATGTTATAGATTATACTTACTTTGGGCTCTATAGTTCTAATTGCAGTGCTTTTCGTATTTGTTGTAGAGTGTTCGAAATTAGTGTATTTAGCACTTTTGCTTTTTCAATGTTTTTCCTTTGTATTATATAGCATGTTATAGATTATACTTACTTTGGGCTCTATAGTTCTAATTGAAGTGATTTTCGTATTTGTTGTAGAGTGTTCGAAATTAGTGTATTTAGCACTTTTGCTTTTTCAATGTTTTTCCTTTGTATTATATAGCATGTTATAGATTATACTTACTTTGGGCTCTATAGTTCTAATTGCAGTGATTTTCGTATTTGTTGTAGAGTGTTCGAAATTAGTGTATTTAGCACTTTTGCTTTTTCAATGTTTTTCCTTTGTATTATATAGCATGTTATAGATTATACTTACTTTGGGCTCTATAGTTCTAATTGAAGTGATTTTCGTATTTGTTGTAGAGTGTTCGAAATTAGTGTATTTAGCACTTTTGCTTTTTCAATGTTTTTCCTTTGTATTATATAGCATGTTATAGATTATACTTACTTTGGGCTCTATAGTTCTAATTGCAGTGCTTTTCGTATTTGTTGTAGAGTGTTCAATTAGTATTTAGTGCTTTTTTTTTTCATTTTTTCCTTTGTATTATATAGCATGTTATAGATTATACTTACTTTGGCTCTATAGTTCTAATTGCAGTGATTTTTCGTATTTGTTGTAGAGTGTTCGAAATTAGTGTATTTAGCACTTTGCTTTTTCAATGTTTTTCCTTGTATTTATATAGATGTTATAGATTATACTTACTTTGCTCTATAGTTCTAATTGCAGTGCAGTTTTCGTATTTGTTGTAGAGTGTTCGAAATTAGTGTATTTAGCACTTTTGCTTTTTCAATGTTTTTCCTTTGTATTATATAGCATGTTATAGATTATACTTACTTTGGGCTCTATAGTCTAATTGAAGTGATTTTCGTATTTGTTTGTAGAGTGTTCGAAATTAGTATTTAGTGCTTTTTGTTTTTTTAATGTTTTTCCTTTGTATTATATAGCATGTTATAGATTATACTTACTTTGGCTCTATAGTTCTAATTGCAGTGCTTTTCGTATTTGTTGTAGAGTGTTCGAAATTAGTGTATTTAGCACTTTTTTTTTCAATGTTTTCCTTTGTATTATATAGCATGTTATAGATTATACTTACTTTGGGCTCTATAGTTCTAATTGCAGTGATTTTCGTATTTGTTGTAGAGTGTTCGAAATTAGTGTATTTAGCACTTTTGCTTTTTCAATGTTTTTCCTTTGTATTATATAGCATGTTATAGATTATACTTACTTTGGGCTCTATAGTTCTAATTGAAGTGCTTTTCGTATTTTTGTATAGCGTGTTCGAAATTAGTGTATTTAGTGCTTTTGTTTTTTCAATGTTTTCCTTTGTATTATATAGCATGTTATAGATTACTTACTTTTGGCTCTATAGTTCTAATTGCAGTGCTTTTCGTATTTGTTGTAGAGTGTTCGAAATTAGTGTATTTAGCACTTTTGCTTTTTCAATGTTTTTCCTTTGTATTATATAGCATGTTATAGATTATACTTACTTGGGCTCTATAGTTCTAATTGAGTGATTTTCGTATTTGTTGTAGAGTGTTCGAAATTAGTGTATTTAGCACTTTTGCTTTTTCAATGTTTTTCCTTTGTATTATATAGCATGTTATAGATTATACTTACTTTGGGCTCTATAGTTCTAATTGAGTGATTTCGTATTGTTGTAGAGTGTTCGAAATTAGTATATTTAGTGCTTTTGCTTTTTCAATGTTTTTCCTTTGTATTATATAGCATGTTATAGATTATACTTACTTTGGGCTCTATAGTTCTAGAGTGATTTTCGTATTGTTGTAGAGTGTTCGAAATTAGTATTTAGCACTTTTGCTTTTTCAAGTTTTTCCTTTGTATTATATAGCATTTTATAGATTATACTTACTTTGGGCTCTATAGTTCTAATTGCAGTGATTTTCGTATGTGTTGTAGAGTGTTCGAAATTAGTGTATTTAGCACTTTTGCTTTTTCAATGTTTTTCCTTTGTATTATATAGCATGTTATAGATTATACTTACTTTGGGCTCTATAGTTCTAATTGAAGTGATTTCGTATTTGTTGTAGAGTGTTCGAAATTAGTATATTAGCACTTTTGTTTTGAATGTTTTTCCTTTGTATTATATAGCATTTTATAGATTATACTTACTTTGGGCTCTATAGTTCTAATTGCAGTGCTTTTCTTATTTGTTGTAGAGTGTTCGAAATTAGTGTATTTAGCACTTTTGCTTTTTCAATGTTTTTCCTTTGTATTATACATGATATATATTTTATACTTACTTTGGGCTCTATAGTTCTAATTGAAGTGATTTTCGTATTTGTTGTAGAGTGTTCGAAATTAGTGTATTTAGCACTTTTGCTTTTTCAATTTTGTTCCTATATAGCATGTTATAGATTATACTTACTTTGGGCTCTATAGTTCTAATTGAGTGCTTTTCGTATTTGTTGTAGAGTGTTCGAAATTAGTGTATTTAGCACTTTTGCTTTTTCAATGTTTTTCCTTTGTATTATATAGCATGTTATAGATTATACTTACTTTGGGCTCTATAGTTCTAATTGCAGTGATTTTCGTATTTGTTGTAGAGTGTTCGAAATTAGTATTTAGCACTTTTGCTTTTCAATGTTTTTCTTTGTATTATATAGCATGTTATAGATTATACTTACTTTGGGCTCTATAGTTCTAATTGAAGTGATTTTCGTATTTGTTGTAGAGTGTTCGAAATTAGTGTATTTAGCACTTTTGTTTTTCAATGTTTTTCCTTTGTATTATATAGCATGTTATAGATTATACTTACTTTGGGCTCTATAGTTCTAATTGAAGTGCTTTTCGTATTTGTGTAGAGTGTTCGAAATTAGTGTATTTAGCACTTTTGCTTTTTCAATGTTTTTCCTTTGTATATATAGCATGTTATAGATTATACTTACTTTGGGCTCTATAGTTCTAATTGAGTGATTTTTTGATTTGTTGTAGAGTGTTCGAAATTAGTATATTTAGTGCTTTTGTTTTTCAATGTTTTTCCTTTGTATTATATAGCATGTTATAGATTATACTTACTTTGGGCTCTATAGTTCTAATTGCAGTGCTTTTCGTATTTGTTGTAGAGTGTTCGAAATTAGTGTATTTAGCACTTTTGCTTTTTTCAATGTTTTCCTTTGTATTATATAGCATGTATAGATTATACTTACTTTGGGCTCTATAGTTCTAATTGAGTGATTTTCGTATTTGTTGTAGAGTGTTCGAAATTAGTGTATTTAGCACTTTTGTTTTTCAATGTTTTCCTATATAGCATGTTATAGATTATACTTACTTTGGGCTCTATAGTTCTAATTGAGTGATTTTCGTATTTGTTGTAGAGTGTTCGAAATTAGTTGTTTAGCACTTTTGCTTTTTCAATGTTTTTCCTTTGTATTATATATAGCATGTTATAGATTATACTTACTTTGGGCTCTATAGTTCTAATTGCAGTGCTTTTCGTATTTGTTGTAGAGTGTTCGAAATTAGTGTATTTAGCACTTTTGCTTTTTCAATGTTTTCCTTTGTATTATATAGCATGTTATAGATTATACTTATTGGGCTCTATAGTTCTAATTGCAGTGATTTTCGTATTGTTGTAGAGTGTTCGAAATTAGTGTATTTAGCACTTTTGCTTTTTCAATGTTTTTCCTTTGTATTATATAGCATGTTATAGATTATACTACTTTGGGCTCTATAGTTCTAATTGCAGTGATTTTCGTATTTGTTGTGAGTGTTCGAAATTAGTGTATTTAGCACTTTTGCTTTTCAATGTTTTCCTTTATTATATAGCATGTTATAGATTATACTTACTTTGGGCTCTATAGTTCTAATTGAAGTGATTTTCGTATTTGTTGTAGAGTGTTCGAAATTAGTGTATTTAGCACTTTGCTTTTTCAATGTTTTTCCTTTGTATTATATAGCATGTTATAGATTATACTTACTTTGGGCTCTATAGTTCTAATTGAAGTGATTTTCGTATTTGTTGTAGAGTGTTCGAAATTAGTGTATTTAGCACTTTTGCTTTTTCAATGTTTTTCCTTTGTATTATATAGCATGTTATAGATTATACTTACTTTGGGCTCTATAGTTCTAATTGAAGTGATTTTCGTATTTGTTGTAGAGTGTTCGAAATTAGTGTATTTAGCACTTTTGTTTTTTCAATGTTTTTCCTTTGTATTATATAGCATGTTATAGATTATACTTACTTTGGGCTCTATAGTTCTAATTGCAGTGATTTTCGTATTTGTTGTAGAGTGTTCGAAATTAGTGTATTTAGCACTTTTGCTTTTTCAATGTTTTTCCTTTGTATTATATAGCATGTTATAGATTATACTTACTTTGGGCTCTATAGTTCTAATTGCAGTGCTTTTCGTATTTGTTGTAGAGTGTTCGAAATTAGTGTATTTAGCACTTTTGCTTTTTCAATGTTTTTCCTTTGTATTATATAGCATGTTATAGATTATACTTACTTTGGGCTCTATAGTTCTAATTGAGTGATTTTCGTATTTGTTGTAGAGTGTTCGAAATTAGTGTATTTAGCACTTTTGTTTTTCAATGTTTTTCCTTTGTATTATATAGCATGTTATAGATTATACTTACTTTGGGCTCTATAGTTCTAATTGAAGTGATTTTCGTATTTGTTGTAGAGTGTTCGAAATTAGTGTATTTAGCACTTTTGCTTTTTCAATGTTTTTCCTTTGTATTATATAGCATGTTATAGATTATACTTACTTTGGGCTCTATAGTTCTAATTGCAGTGCTTTTCGTATTTGTTGTAGAGTGTTCGAAATTAGTGTATTTAGCACTTTTGCTTTTTCAATGTTTTTCCTTTGTATTATATAGCATGTTATAGATTATACTTACTTTGGGCTCTATAGTTCTAATTGCAGTGATTTTCGTATTTGTTGTAGAGTGTTCGAAATTAGTGTATTTAGCACTTTTGCTTTTTCAATGTTTTTCCTTTGTATTATATAGCATGTTATAGATTATACTTACTTTGGGCTCTATAGTTCTAATTGCAGTGCTTTTCGTATTTGTTGTAGAGTGTTCGAAATTAGTGTATTTAGCACTTTTGCTTTTTCAATGTTTTTCCTTTGTATTATATAGCATGTTATAGATTATACTTACTTTGGGCTCTATAGTTCTAATTGAAGTGATTTTCGTATTTGTTGTAGAGTGTTCGAAATTAGTGTATTTAGCACTTTTGCTTTTTCAATGTTTTTCCTTTGTATTATATAGCATGTTATAGATTATACTTACTTTGGGCTCTATAGTTCTAATTGCAGTGCTTTTCGTATTTGTTGTAGAGTGTTCGAAATTAGTGTATTTAGCACTTTTGCTTTTTCAATGTTTTTCCTTTGTATTATATAGCATGTTATAGATTATACTTACTTTGGGCTCTATAGTTCTAATTGAAGTGATTTTCGTATTTGTTGTAGAGTGTTCGAAATTAGTGTATTTAGCACTTTTGCTTTTTCAATGTTTTTCCTTTGTATTATATAGCATGTTATAGATTATACTTACTTTGGGCTCTATAGTTCTAATTGAAGTGATTTTCGTATTTGTTGTAGAGTGTTCGAAATTAGTGTATTTAGCACTTTTGCTTTTTCAATGTTTTTCCTTTGTATTATATAGCATGTTATAGATTATACTTACTTTGGGCTCTATAGTTCTAATTGCAGTGATTTTCGTATTTGTTGTAGAGTGTTCGAAATTAGTGTATTTAGCACTTTTGCTTTTTCAATGTTTTTCCTTTGTATTATATAGCATGTTATAGATTATACTTACTTTGGGCTCTATAGTTCTAATTGCAGTGATTTTCGTATTTGTTGTAGAGTGTTCGAAATTAGTGTATTTAGCACTTTTGCTTTTTCAATGTTTTTCCTTTGTATTATATAGCATGTTATAGATTATACTTACTTTGGGCTCTATAGTTCTAATTGCAGTGCTTTTCGTATTTGTTGTAGAGTGTTCGAAATTAGTGTATTTAGCACTTTTGCTTTTTCAATGTTTTTCCTTTGTATTATATAGCATGTTATAGATTATACTTACTTTGGGCTCTATAGTTCTAATTGAAGTGATTTTCGTATTTGTTGTAGAGTGTTCGAAATTAGTGTATTTAGCACTTTTGCTTTTTCAATGTTTTTCCTTTGTATTATATAGCATGTTATAGATTATACTTACTTTGGGCTCTATAGTTCTAATTGCAGTGATTTTCGTATTTGTTGTAGAGTGTTCGAAATTAGTGTATTTAGCACTTTTGCTTTTTCAATGTTTTTCCTTTGTATTATATAGCATGTTATAGATTATACTTACTTTGGGCTCTATAGTTCTAATTGAAGTGATTTTCGTATTTGTTGTAGAGTGTTCGAAATTAGTGTATTTAGCACTTTTGCTTTTTCAATGTTTTTCCTTTGTATTATATAGCATGTTATAGATTATACTTACTTTGGGCTCTATAGTTCTAATTGCAGTGCTTTTCGTATTTGTTGTAGAGTGTTCGAAATTAGTGTATTTAGCACTTTTGCTTTTTCAATGTTTTTCCTTTGTATTATATAGCATGTTATAGATTATACTTACTTTGGGCTCTATAGTTCTAATTGAAGTGATTTTCGTATTTGTTGTAGAGTGTTCGAAATTAGTGTATTTAGCACTTTTGCTTTTTCAATGTTTTTCCTTTGTATTATATAGCATGTTATAGATTATACTTACTTTGGGCTCTATAGTTCTAATTGCAGTGCTTTTCGTATTTGTTGTAGAGTGTTCGAAATTAGTGTATTTAGCACTTTTGCTTTTTCAATGTTTTTCCTTTGTATTATATAGCATGTTATAGATTATACTTACTTTGGGCTCTATAGTTCTAATTGAAGTGATTTTCGTATTTGTTGTAGAGTGTTCGAAATTAGTGTATTTAGCACTTTTGCTTTTTCAATGTTTTTCCTTTGTATTATATAGCATGTTATAGATTATACTTACTTTGGGCTCTATAGTTCTAATTGAAGTGATTTTCGTATTTGTTGTAGAGTGTTCGAAATTAGTGTATTTAGCACTTTTGCTTTTTCAATGTTTTTCCTTTGTATTATATAGCATGTTATAGATTATACTTACTTTGGGCTCTATAGTTCTAATTGCAGTGCTTTTCGTATTTGTTGTAGAGTGTTCGAAATTAGTGTATTTAGCACTTTTGCTTTTTCAATGTTTTTCCTTTGTATTATATAGCATGTTATAGATTATACTTACTTTGGGCTCTATAGTTCTAATTGAAGTGATTTTCGTATTTGTTGTAGAGTGTTCGAAATTAGTGTATTTAGCACTTTTGCTTTTTCAATGTTTTTCCTTTGTATTATATAGCATGTTATAGATTATACTTACTTTGGGCTCTATAGTTCTAATTGCAGTGATTTTCGTATTTGTTGTAGAGTGTTCGAAATTAGTGTATTTAGCACTTTTGCTTTTTCAATGTTTTTCCTTTGTATTATATAGCATGTTATAGATTATACTTACTTTGGGCTCTATAGTTCTAATTGAGTGCTTTTCGTATTTGTTGTAGAGTGTTCGAAATTAGTGTATTTAGCACTTTTGCTTTTTCAATGTTTTTCCTTTGTATTATATAGCATGTTATAGATTATACTTACTTTGGGCTCTATAGTTCTAATTGCAGTGCTTTTCGTATTTGTTGTAGAGTGTTCGAAATTAGTGTATTTAGCACTTTTGCTTTTTCAATGTTTTTCCTTTGTATTATATAGCATGTTATAGATTATACTTACTTTGGGCTCTATAGTTCTAATTGCAGTGATTTTCGTATTTGTTGTAGAGTGTTCGAAATTAGTGTATTTAGCACTTTTGCTTTTTCAATGTTTTTCCTTTGTATTATATAGCATGTTATAGATTATACTTACTTTGGGCTCTATAGTTCTAATTGCAGTGATTTTCGTATTTGTTGTAGAGTGTTCGAAATTAGTGTATTTAGCACTTTTGCTTTTTCAATGTTTTTCCTTTGTATTATATAGCATGTTATAGATTATACTTACTTTGGGCTCTATAGTTCTAATTGAAGTGATTTTCGTATTTGTTGTAGAGTGTTCGAAATTAGTGTATTTAGCACTTTTGCTTTTTCAATGTTTTTCCTTTGTATTATATAGCATGTTATAGATTATACTTACTTTGGGCTCTATAGTTCTAATTGCAGTGATTTTCGTATTTGTTGTAGAGTGTTCGAAATTAGTGTATTTAGCACTTTTGCTTTTTCAATGTTTTTCCTTTGTATTATATAGCATGTTATAGATTATACTTACTTTGGGCTCTATAGTTCTAATTGCAGTGCTTTTCGTATTTGTTGTAGAGTGTTCGAAATTAGTGTATTTAGCACTTTTGCTTTTTCAATGTTTTTCCTTTGTATTATATAGCATGTTATAGATTATACTTACTTTGGGCTCTATAGTTCTAATTGAAGTGATTTTCGTATTTGTTGTAGAGTGTTCGAAATTAGTGTATTTAGCACTTTTGCTTTTTCAATGTTTTTCCTTTGTATTATATAGCATGTTATAGATTATACTTACTTTGGGCTCTATAGTTCTAATTGCAGTGCTTTTCGTATTTGTTGTAGAGTGTTCGAAATTAGTGTATTTAGCACTTTTGCTTTTTCAATGTTTTTCCTTTGTATTATATAGCATGTTATAGATTATACTTACTTTGGGCTCTATAGTTCTAATTGAAGTGATTTTCGTATTTGTTGTAGAGTGTTCGAAATTAGTGTATTTAGCACTTTTGCTTTTTCAATGTTTTTCCTTTGTATTATATAGCATGTTATAGATTATACTTACTTTGGGCTCTATAGTTCTAATTGCAGTGCTTTTCGTATTTGTTGTAGAGTGTTCGAAATTAGTGTATTTAGCACTTTTGCTTTTTCAATGTTTTTCCTTTGTATTATATAGCATGTTATAGATTATACTTACTTTGGGCTCTATAGTTCTAATTGCAGTGATTTTCGTATTTGTTGTAGAGTGTTCGAAATTAGTGTATTTAGCACTTTTGCTTTTTCAATGTTTTTCCTTTGTATTATATAGCATGTTATAGATTATACTTACTTTGGGCTCTATAGTTCTAATTGCAGTGCTTTTCGTATTTGTTGTAGAGTGTTCGAAATTAGTGTATTTAGCACTTTTGCTTTTTCAATGTTTTTCCTTTGTATTATATAGCATGTTATAGATTATACTTACTTTGGGCTCTATAGTTCTAATTGAAGTGCTTTTCGTATTTGTTGTAGAGTGTTCGAAATTAGTGTATTTAGCACTTTTGCTTTTTCAATGTTTTTCCTTTGTATTATATAGCATGTTATAGATTATACTTACTTTGGGCTCTATAGTTCTAATTGCAGTGATTTTCGTATTTGTTGTAGAGTGTTCGAAATTAGTGTATTTAGCACTTTTGCTTTTTCAATGTTTTTCCTTTGTATTATATAGCATGTTATAGATTATACTTACTTTGGGCTCTATAGTTCTAATTGAAGTGCTTTTCGTATTTGTTGTAGAGTGTTCGAAATTAGTGTATTTAGCACTTTTGCTTTTTCAATGTTTTTCCTTTGTATTATATAGCATGTTATAGATTATACTTACTTTGGGCTCTATAGTTCTAATTGCAGTGCTTTTCGTATTTGTTGTAGAGTGTTCGAAATTAGTGTATTTAGCACTTTTGCTTTTTCAATGTTTTTCCTTTGTATTATATAGCATGTTATAGATTATACTTACTTTGGGCTCTATAGTTCTAATTGAAGTGATTTTCGTATTTGTTGTAGAGTGTTCGAAATTAGTGTATTTAGCACTTTTGCTTTTTCAATGTTTTTCCTTTGTATTATATAGCATGTTATAGATTATACTTACTTTGGGCTCTATAGTTCTAATTGCAGTGCTTTTCGTATTTGTTGTAGAGTGTTCGAAATTAGTGTATTTAGCACTTTTGCTTTTTCAATGTTTTTCCTTTGTATTATATAGCATGTTATAGATTATACTTACTTTGGGCTCTATAGTTCTAATTGCAGTGCTTTTCGTATTTGTTGTAGAGTGTTCGAAATTAGTGTATTTAGCACTTTTGCTTTTTCAATGTTTTTCCTTTGTATTATATAGCATGTTATAGATTATACTTACTTTGGGCTCTATAGTTCTAATTGCAGTGATTTTCGTATTTGTTGTAGAGTGTTCGAAATTAGTGTATTTAGCACTTTTGCTTTTTCAATGTTTTTCCTTTGTATTATATAGCATGTTATAGATTATACTTACTTTGGGCTCTATAGTTCTAATTGCAGTGCTTTTCGTATTTGTTGTAGAGTGTTCGAAATTAGTGTATTTAGCACTTTTGCTTTTTCAATGTTTTTCCTTTGTATTATATAGCATGTTATAGATTATACTTACTTTGGGCTCTATAGTTCTAATTGCAGTGATTTTCGTATTTGTTGTAGAGTGTTCGAAATTAGTGTATTTAGCACTTTTGCTTTTTCAATGTTTTTCCTTTGTATTATATAGCATGTTATAGATTATACTTACTTTGGGCTCTATAGTTCTAATTGCAGTGCTTTTCGTATTTGTTGTAGAGTGTTCGAAATTAGTGTATTTAGCACTTTTGCTTTTTCAATGTTTTTCCTTTGTATTATATAGCATGTTATAGATTATACTTACTTTGGGCTCTATAGTTCTAATTGCAGTGATTTTCGTATTTGTTGTAGAGTGTTCGAAATTAGTGTATTTAGCACTTTTGCTTTTTCAATGTTTTTCCTTTGTATTATATAGCATGTTATAGATTATACTTACTTTGGGCTCTATAGTTCTAATTGCAGTGCTTTTCGTATTTGTTGTAGAGTGTTCGAAATTAGTGTATTTAGCACTTTTGCTTTTTCAATGTTTTTCCTTTGTATTATATAGCATGTTATAGATTATACTTACTTTGGGCTCTATAGTTCTAATTGCAGTGATTTTCGTATTTGTTGTAGAGTGTTCGAAATTAGTGTATTTAGCACTTTTGTTTTTTCAATGTTTTTCCTTTGTATTATATAGCATGTTATAGATTATACTTACTTTGGGCTCTATAGTTCTAATTGCAGTGATTTTCGTATTTGTTGTAGAGTGTTCGAAATTAGTGTATTTAGCACTTTTGCTTTTTCAATGTTTTTCCTTTGTATTATATAGCATGTTATAGATTATACTTACTTTGGGCTCTATAGTTCTAATTGCAGTGCTTTTCGTATTTGTTGTAGAGTGTTCGAAATTAGTGTATTTAGCACTTTTGCTTTTTCAATGTTTTTCCTTTGTATTATATAGCATGTTATAGATTATACTTACTTTGGGCTCTATAGTTCTAATTGCAGTGATTTTCGTATTTGTTGTAGAGTGTTCGAAATTAGTGTATTTAGCACTTTTGCTTTTTCAATGTTTTTCCTTTGTATTATATAGCATGTTATAGATTATACTTACTTTGGGCTCTATAGTTCTAATTGCAGTGATTTTCGTATTTGTTGTAGAGTGTTCGAAATTAGTGTATTTAGCACTTTTGCTTTTTCAATGTTTTTCCTTTGTATTATATAGCATGTTATAGATTATACTTACTTTGGGCTCTATAGTTCTAATTGCAGTGCTTTTCGTATTTGTTGTAGAGTGTTCGAAATTAGTGTATTTAGCACTTTTGCTTTTTCAATGTTTTTCCTTTGTATTATATAGCATGTTATAGATTATACTTACTTTGGGCTCTATAGTTCTAATTGAAGTGATTTTCGTATTTGTTGTAGAGTGTTCGAAATTAGTGTATTTAGCACTTTTGCTTTTTCAATGTTTTTCCTTTGTATTATATAGCATGTTATAGATTATACTTACTTTGGGCTCTATAGTTCTAATTGCAGTGATTTTCGTATTTGTTGTAGAGTGTTCGAAATTAGTGTATTTAGCACTTTTGCTTTTTCAATGTTTTTCCTTTGTATTATATAGCATGTTATAGATTATACTTACTTTGGGCTCTATAGTTCTAATTGCAGTGCTTTTCGTATTTGTTGTAGAGTGTTCGAAATTAGTGTATTTAGCACTTTTGCTTTTTCAATGTTTTTCCTTTGTATTATATAGCATGTTATAGATTATACTTACTTTGGGCTCTATAGTTCTAATTGCAGTGATTTTCGTATTTGTTGTAGAGTGTTCGAAATTAGTGTATTTAGCACTTTTGCTTTTTCAATGTTTTTCCTTTGTATTATATAGCATGTTATAGATTATACTTACTTTGGGCTCTATAGTTCTAATTGCAGTGCTTTTCGTATTTGTTGTAGAGTGTTCGAAATTAGTGTATTTAGCACTTTTGCTTTTTCAATGTTTTTCCTTTGTATTATATAGCATGTTATAGATTATACTTACTTTGGGCTCTATAGTTCTAATTGAAGTGATTTTCGTATTTGTTGTAGAGTGTTCGAAATTAGTGTATTTAGCACTTTTGCTTTTTCAATGTTTTTCCTTTGTATTATATAGCATGTTATAGATTATACTTACTTTGGGCTCTATAGTTCTAATTGCAGTGATTTTCGTATTTGTTGTAGAGTGTTCGAAATTAGTGTATTTAGCACTTTTGCTTTTTCAATGTTTTTCCTTTGTATTATATAGCATGTTATAGATTATACTTACTTTGGGCTCTATAGTTCTAATTGCAGTGATTTTCGTATTTGTTGTAGAGTGTTCGAAATTAGTGTATTTAGCACTTTTGCTTTTTCAATGTTTTTCCTTTGTATTATATAGCATGTTATAGATTATACTTACTTTGGGCTCTATAGTTCTAATTGCAGTGCTTTTCGTATTTGTTGTAGAGTGTTCGAAATTAGTGTATTTAGCACTTTTGCTTTTTCAATGTTTTTCCTTTGTATTATATAGCATGTTATAGATTATACTTACTTTGGGCTCTATAGTTCTAATTGAAGTGATTTTCGTATTTGTTGTAGAGTGTTCGAAATTAGTGTATTTAGCACTTTTGCTTTTTCAATGTTTTTCCTTTGTATTATATAGCATGTTATAGATTATACTTACTTTGGGCTCTATAGTTCTAATTGCAGTGCTTTTCGTATTTGTTGTAGAGTGTTCGAAATTAGTGTATTTAGCACTTTTGCTTTTTCAATGTTTTTCCTTTGTATTATATAGCATGTTATAGATTATACTTACTTTGGGCTCTATAGTTCTAATTGAAGTGATTTTCGTATTTGTTGTAGAGTGTTCGAAATTAGTGTATTTAGCACTTTTGCTTTTTCAATGTTTTTCCTTTGTATTATATAGCATGTTATAGATTATACTTACTTTGGGCTCTATAGTTCTAATTGCAGTGCTTTTCGTATTTGTTGTAGAGTGTTCGAAATTAGTGTATTTAGCACTTTTGCTTTTTCAATGTTTTTCCTTTGTATTATATAGCATGTTATAGATTATACTTACTTTGGGCTCTATAGTTCTAATTGAGTGATTTTCGTATTTGTTGTAGAGTGTTCGAAATTAGTGTATTTAGCACTTTTGCTTTTTCAATGTTTTTCCTTTGTATTATATAGCATGTTATAGATTATACTTACTTTGGGCTCTATAGTTCTAATTGCAGTGCTTTTCGTATTTGTTGTAGAGTGTTCGAAATTAGTGTATTTAGCACTTTTGCTTTTTCAATGTTTTTCCTTTGTATTATATAGCATGTTATAGATTATACTTACTTTGGGCTCTATAGTTCTAATTGCAGTGCTTTTCGTATTTGTTGTAGAGTGTTCGAAATTAGTGTATTTAGCACTTTTGCTTTTTCAATGTTTTTCCTTTGTATTATATAGCATGTTATAGATTATACTTACTTTGGGCTCTATAGTTCTAATTGCAGTGATTTTCGTATTTGTTGTAGAGTGTTCGAAATTAGTGTATTTAGCACTTTTGCTTTTTCAATGTTTTTCCTTTGTATTATATAGCATGTTATAGATTATACTTACTTTGGGCTCTATAGTTCTAATTGCAGTGCTTTTCGTATTTGTTGTAGAGTGTTCGAAATTAGTGTATTTAGCACTTTTGCTTTTTCAATGTTTTTCCTTTGTATTATATAGCATGTTATAGATTATACTTACTTTGGGCTCTATAGTTCTAATTGAAGTGATTTTCGTATTTGTTGTAGAGTGTTCGAAATTAGTGTATTTAGCACTTTTGCTTTTTCAATGTTTTTCCTTTGTATTATATAGCATGTTATAGATTATACTTACTTTGGGCTCTATAGTTCTAATTGCAGTGCTTTTCGTATTTGTTGTAGAGTGTTCGAAATTAGTGTATTTAGCACTTTTGCTTTTTCAATGTTTTTCCTTTGTATTATATAGCATGTTATAGATTATACTTACTTTGGGCTCTATAGTTCTAATTGAAGTGATTTTCGTATTTGTTGTAGAGTGTTCGAAATTAGTGTATTTAGCACTTTTGCTTTTTCAATGTTTTTCCTTTGTATTATATAGCATGTTATAGATTATACTTACTTTGGGCTCTATAGTTCTAATTGCAGTGCTTTTCGTATTTGTTGTAGAGTGTTCGAAATTAGTGTATTTAGCACTTTTGCTTTTTCAATGTTTTTCCTTTGTATTATATAGCATGTTATAGATTATACTTACTTTGGGCTCTATAGTTCTAATTGAGTGATTTTCGTATTTGTTGTAGAGTGTTCGAAATTAGTGTATTTAGCACTTTTGCTTTTTCAATGTTTTTCCTTTGTATTATATAGCATGTTATAGATTATACTTACTTTGGGCTCTATAGTTCTAATTGCAGTGCTTTTCGTATTTGTTGTAGAGTGTTCGAAATTAGTGTATTTAGCACTTTTGCTTTTTCAATGTTTTTCCTTTGTATTATATAGCATGTTATAGATTATACTTACTTTGGGCTCTATAGTTCTAATTGCAGTGCTTTTCGTATTTGTTGTAGAGTGTTCGAAATTAGTGTATTTAGCACTTTTGCTTTTTCAATGTTTTTCCTTTGTATTATATAGCATGTTATAGATTATACTTACTTTGGGCTCTATAGTTCTAATTGCAGTGATTTTCGTATTTGTTGTAGAGTGTTCGAAATTAGTGTATTTAGCACTTTTGCTTTTTCAATGTTTTTCCTTTGTATTATATAGCATGTTATAGATTATACTTACTTTGGGCTCTATAGTTCTAATTGCAGTGCTTTTCGTATTTGTTGTAGAGTGTTCGAAATTAGTGTATTTAGCACTTTTGCTTTTTCAATGTTTTTCCTTTGTATTATATAGCATGTTATAGATTATACTTACTTTGGGCTCTATAGTTCTAATTGCAGTGATTTTCGTATTTGTTGTAGAGTGTTCGAAATTAGTGTATTTAGCACTTTTGCTTTTTCAATGTTTTTCCTTTGTATTATATAGCATGTTATAGATTATACTTACTTTGGGCTCTATAGTTCTAATTGCAGTGCTTTTCGTATTTGTTGTAGAGTGTTCGAAATTAGTGTATTTAGCACTTTTGCTTTTTCAATGTTTTTCCTTTGTATTATATAGCATGTTATAGATTATACTTACTTTGGGCTCTATAGTTCTAATTGCAGTGATTTTCGTATTTGTTGTAGAGTGTTCGAAATTAGTGTATTTAGCACTTTTGCTTTTTCAATGTTTTTCCTTTGTATTATATAGCATGTTATAGATTATACTTACTTTGGGCTCTATAGTTCTAATTGCAGTGATTTTCGTATTTGTTGTAGAGTGTTCGAAATTAGTGTATTTAGCACTTTTGCTTTTTCAATGTTTTTCCTTTGTATTATATAGCATGTTATAGATTATACTTACTTTGGGCTCTATAGTTCTAATTGCAGTGCTTTTCGTATTTGTTGTAGAGTGTTCGAAATTAGTGTATTTAGCACTTTTGCTTTTTCAATGTTTTTCCTTTGTATTATATAGCATGTTATAGATTATACTTACTTTGGGCTCTATAGTTCTAATTGCAGTGCTTTTCGTATTTGTTGTAGAGTGTTCGAAATTAGTGTATTTAGCACTTTTGCTTTTTCAATGTTTTTCCTTTGTATTATATAGCATGTTATAGATTATACTTACTTTGGGCTCTATAGTTCTAATTGCAGTGCTTTTCGTATTTGTTGTAGAGTGTTCGAAATTAGTGTATTTAGCACTTTTGCTTTTTCAATGTTTTTCCTTTGTATTATATAGCATGTTATAGATTATACTTACTTTGGGCTCTATAGTTCTAATTGCAGTGCTTTTCGTATTTGTTGTAGAGTGTTCGAAATTAGTGTATTTAGCACTTTTGCTTTTTCAATGTTTTTCCTTTGTATTATATAGCATGTTATAGATTATACTTACTTTGGGCTCTATAGTTCTAATTGCAGTGCTTTTCGTATTTGTTGTAGAGTGTTCGAAATTAGTGTATTTAGCACTTTTGCTTTTTCAATGTTTTTCCTTTGTATTATATAGCATGTTATAGATTATACTTACTTTGGGCTCTATAGTTCTAATTGCAGTGATTTTCGTATTTGTTGTAGAGTGTTCGAAATTAGTGTATTTAGCACTTTTGCTTTTTCAATGTTTTTCCTTTGTATTATATAGCATGTTATAGATTATACTTACTTTGGGCTCTATAGTTCTAATTGAAGTGCTTTTCGTATTTGTTGTAGAGTGTTCGAAATTAGTGTATTTAGCACTTTTGCTTTTTCAATGTTTTTCCTTTGTATTATATAGCATGTTATAGATTATACTTACTTTGGGCTCTATAGTTCTAATTGCAGTGCTTTTCGTATTTGTTGTAGAGTGTTCGAAATTAGTGTATTTAGCACTTTTGCTTTTTCAATGTTTTTCCTTTGTATTATATAGCATGTTATAGATTATACTTACTTTGGGCTCTATAGTTCTAATTGCAGTGATTTTCGTATTTGTTGTAGAGTGTTCGAAATTAGTGTATTTAGCACTTTTGCTTTTTCAATGTTTTTCCTTTGTATTATATAGCATGTTATAGATTATACTTACTTTGGGCTCTATAGTTCTAATTGCAGTGCTTTTCGTATTTGTTGTAGAGTGTTCGAAATTAGTGTATTTAGCACTTTTGCTTTTTCAATGTTTTTCCTTTGTATTATATAGCATGTTATAGATTATACTTACTTTGGGCTCTATAGTTCTAATTGCAGTGATTTTCGTATTTGTTGTAGAGTGTTCGAAATTAGTGTATTTAGCACTTTTGCTTTTTCAATGTTTTTCCTTTGTATTATATAGCATGTTATAGATTATACTTACTTTGGGCTCTATAGTTCTAATTGCAGTGCTTTTCGTATTTGTTGTAGAGTGTTCGAAATTAGTGTATTTAGCACTTTTGCTTTTTCAATGTTTTTCCTTTGTATTATATAGCATGTTATAGATTATACTTACTTTGGGCTCTATAGTTCTAATTGCAGTGCTTTTCGTATTTGTTGTAGAGTGTTCGAAATTAGTGTATTTAGCACTTTTGCTTTTTCAATGTTTTTCCTTTGTATTATATAGCATGTTATAGATTATACTTACTTTGGGCTCTATAGTTCTAATTGCAGTGATTTTCGTATTTGTTGTAGAGTGTTCGAAATTAGTGTATTTAGCACTTTTGCTTTTTCAATGTTTTTCCTTTGTATTATATAGCATGTTATAGATTATACTTACTTTGGGCTCTATAGTTCTAATTGCAGTGCTTTTCGTATTTGTTGTAGAGTGTTCGAAATTAGTGTATTTAGCACTTTTGCTTTTTCAATGTTTTTCCTTTGTATTATATAGCATGTTATAGATTATACTTACTTTGGGCTCTATAGTTCTAATTGCAGTGCTTTTCGTATTTGTTGTAGAGTGTTCGAAATTAGTGTATTTAGCACTTTTGCTTTTTCAATGTTTTTCCTTTGTATTATATAGCATGTTATAGATTATACTTACTTTGGGCTCTATAGTTCTAATTGCAGTGCTTTTCGTATTTGTTGTAGAGTGTTCGAAATTAGTGTATTTAGCACTTTTGCTTTTTCAATGTTTTTCCTTTGTATTATATAGCATGTTATAGATTATACTTACTTTGGGCTCTATAGTTCTAATTGCAGTGCTTTTCGTATTTGTTGTAGAGTGTTCGAAATTAGTGTATTTAGCACTTTTGCTTTTTCAATGTTTTTCCTTTGTATTATATAGCATGTTATAGATTATACTTACTTTGGGCTCTATAGTTCTAATTGAAGTGATTTTCGTATTTGTTGTAGAGTGTTCGAAATTAGTGTATTTAGCACTTTTGCTTTTTCAATGTTTTTCCTTTGTATTATATAGCATGTTATAGATTATACTTACTTTGGGCTCTATAGTTCTAATTGCAGTGCTTTTCGTATTTGTTGTAGAGTGTTCGAAATTAGTGTATTTAGCACTTTTGCTTTTTCAATGTTTTTCCTTTGTATTATATAGCATGTTATAGATTATACTTACTTTGGGCTCTATAGTTCTAATTGCAGTGCTTTTCGTATTTGTTGTAGAGTGTTCGAAATTAGTGTATTTAGCACTTTTGCTTTTTCAATGTTTTTCCTTTGTATTATATAGCATGTTATAGATTATACTTACTTTGGGCTCTATAGTTCTAATTGCAGTGCTTTTCGTATTTGTTGTAGAGTGTTCGAAATTAGTGTATTTAGCACTTTTGCTTTTTCAATGTTTTTCCTTTGTATTATATAGCATGTTATAGATTATACTTACTTTGGGCTCTATAGTTCTAATTGCAGTGCTTTTCGTATTTGTTGTAGAGTGTTCGAAATTAGTGTATTTAGCACTTTTGCTTTTTCAATGTTTTTCCTTTGTATTATATAGCATGTTATAGATTATACTTACTTTGGGCTCTATAGTTCTAATTGCAGTGCTTTTCGTATTTGTTGTAGAGTGTTCGAAATTAGTGTATTTAGCACTTTTGCTTTTTCAATGTTTTTCCTTTGTATTATATAGCATGTTATAGATTATACTTACTTTGGGCTCTATAGTTCTAATTGCAGTGCTTTTCGTATTTGTTGTAGAGTGTTCGAAATTAGTGTATTTAGCACTTTTGCTTTTTCAATGTTTTTCCTTTGTATTATATAGCATGTTATAGATTATACTTACTTTGGGCTCTATAGTTCTAATTGAGTGATTTTCGTATTTGTTGTAGAGTGTTCGAAATTAGTGTATTTAGCACTTTTGCTTTTTCAATGTTTTTCCTTTGTATTATATAGCATGTTATAGATTATACTTACTTTGGGCTCTATAGTTCTAATTGCAGTGCTTTTCGTATTTGTTGTAGAGTGTTCGAAATTAGTGTATTTAGCACTTTTGCTTTTTCAATGTTTTTCCTTTGTATTATATAGCATGTTATAGATTATACTTACTTTGGGCTCTATAGTTCTAATTGAAGTGATTTTCGTATTTGTTGTAGAGTGTTCGAAATTAGTGTATTTAGCACTTTTGTTTTTTCAATGTTTTTCCTTTGTATTATATAGCATGTTATAGATTATACTTACTTTGGGCTCTATAGTTCTAATTGCAGTGCTTTTCGTATTTGTTGTAGAGTGTTCGAAATTAGTGTATTTAGCACTTTTGCTTTTTCAATGTTTTTCCTTTGTATTATATAGCATGTTATAGATTATACTTACTTTGGGCTCTATAGTTCTAATTGAAGTGATTTTCGTATTTGTTGTAGAGTGTTCGAAATTAGTGTATTTAGCACTTTTGCTTTTTCAATGTTTTTCCTTTGTATTATATAGCATGTTATAGATTATACTTACTTTGGGCTCTATAGTTCTAATTGCAGTGATTTTCGTATTTGTTGTAGAGTGTTCGAAATTAGTGTATTTAGCACTTTTGCTTTTTCAATGTTTTTCCTTTGTATTATATAGCATGTTATAGATTATACTTACTTTGGGCTCTATAGTTCTAATTGCAGTGCTTTTCGTATTTGTTGTAGAGTGTTCGAAATTAGTGTATTTAGCACTTTTGCTTTTTCAATGTTTTTCCTTTGTATTATATAGCATGTTATAGATTATACTTACTTTGGGCTCTATAGTTCTAATTGCAGTGCTTTTCGTATTTGTTGTAGAGTGTTCGAAATTAGTGTATTTAGCACTTTTGCTTTTTCAATGTTTTTCCTTTGTATTATATAGCATGTTATAGATTATACTTACTTTGGGCTCTATAGTTCTAATTGCAGTGATTTTCGTATTTGTTGTAGAGTGTTCGAAATTAGTGTATTTAGCACTTTTGCTTTTTCAATGTTTTTCCTTTGTATTATATAGCATGTTATAGATTATACTTACTTTGGGCTCTATAGTTCTAATTGCAGTGCTTTTCGTATTTGTTGTAGAGTGTTCGAAATTAGTGTATTTAGCACTTTTGCTTTTTCAATGTTTTTCCTTTGTATTATATAGCATGTTATAGATTATACTTACTTTGGGCTCTATAGTTCTAATTGCAGTGCTTTTCGTATTTGTTGTAGAGTGTTCGAAATTAGTGTATTTAGCACTTTTGCTTTTTCAATGTTTTTCCTTTGTATTATATAGCATGTTATAGATTATACTTACTTTGGGCTCTATAGTTCTAATTGCAGTGCTTTTCGTATTTGTTGTAGAGTGTTCGAAATTAGTGTATTTAGCACTTTTGCTTTTTCAATGTTTTTCCTTTGTATTATATAGCATGTTATAGATTATACTTACTTTGGGCTCTATAGTTCTAATTGCAGTGCTTTTCGTATTTGTTGTAGAGTGTTCGAAATTAGTGTATTTAGCACTTTTGCTTTTTCAATGTTTTTCCTTTGTATTATATAGCATGTTATAGATTATACTTACTTTGGGCTCTATAGTTCTAATTGCAGTGCTTTTCGTATTTGTTGTAGAGTGTTCGAAATTAGTGTATTTAGCACTTTTGCTTTTTCAATGTTTTTCCTTTGTATTATATAGCATGTTATAGATTATACTTACTTTGGGCTCTATAGTTCTAATTGAAGTGCTTTTCGTATTTGTTGTAGAGTGTTCGAAATTAGTGTATTTAGCACTTTTGCTTTTTCAATGTTTTTCCTTTGTATTATATAGCATGTTATAGATTATACTTACTTTGGGCTCTATAGTTCTAATTGCAGTGATTTTCGTATTTGTTGTAGAGTGTTCGAAATTAGTGTATTTAGCACTTTTGCTTTTTCAATGTTTTTCCTTTGTATTATATAGCATGTTATAGATTATACTTACTTTGGGCTCTATAGTTCTAATTGCAGTGCTTTTCGTATTTGTTGTAGAGTGTTCGAAATTAGTGTATTTAGCACTTTTGCTTTTTCAATGTTTTTCCTTTGTATTATATAGCATGTTATAGATTATACTTACTTTGGGCTCTATAGTTCTAATTGCAGTGCTTTTCGTATTTGTTGTAGAGTGTTCGAAATTAGTGTATTTAGCACTTTTGCTTTTTCAATGTTTTTCCTTTGTATTATATAGCATGTTATAGATTATACTTACTTTGGGCTCTATAGTTCTAATTGCAGTGCTTTTCGTATTTGTTGTAGAGTGTTCGAAATTAGTGTATTTAGCACTTTTGCTTTTTCAATGTTTTTCCTTTGTATTATATAGCATGTTATAGATTATACTTACTTTGGGCTCTATAGTTCTAATTGCAGTGCTTTTCGTATTTGTTGTAGAGTGTTCGAAATTAGTGTATTTAGCACTTTTGCTTTTTCAATGTTTTTCCTTTGTATTATATAGCATGTTATAGATTATACTTACTTTGGGCTCTATAGTTCTAATTGAAGTGATTTTCGTATTTGTTGTAGAGTGTTCGAAATTAGTGTATTTAGCACTTTTGCTTTTTCAATGTTTTTCCTTTGTATTATATAGCATGTTATAGATTATACTTACTTTGGGCTCTATAGTTCTAATTGCAGTGCTTTTCGTATTTGTTGTAGAGTGTTCGAAATTAGTGTATTTAGCACTTTTGCTTTTTCAATGTTTTTCCTTTGTATTATATAGCATGTTATAGATTATACTTACTTTGGGCTCTATAGTTCTAATTGCAGTGCTTTTCGTATTTGTTGTAGAGTGTTCGAAATTAGTGTATTTAGCACTTTTGTTTTTCAATGTTTTTCCTTTGTATTATATAAAGCATGTTATAGATTATACTTACTTTGGGCTCTATAGTTCTAATTGCAGTGCTTTTCGTATTTGTTGTAGAGTGTTCGAAATTAGTGTATTTAGCACTTTTGCTTTTTCAATGTTTTTCCTTTGTATTATATAGCATGTTATAGATTATACTTACTTTGGGCTCTATAGTTCTAATTGCAGTGCTTTTCGTATTTGTTGTAGAGTGTTCGAAATTAGTGTATTTAGCACTTTTGCTTTTTCAATGTTTTTCCTTTGTATTATATAGCATGTTATAGATTATACTTACTTTGGGCTCTATAGTTCTAATTGCAGTGCTTTTCGTATTTGTTGTAGAGTGTTCGAAATTAGTGTATTTAGCACTTTTGCTTTTTCAATGTTTTTCCTTTGTATTATATAGCATGTTATAGATTATACTTACTTTGGGCTCTATAGTTCTAATTGCAGTGCTTTTCGTATTTGTTGTAGAGTGTTCGAAATTAGTGTATTTAGCACTTTTGCTTTTTCAATGTTTTTCCTTTGTATTATATAGCATGTTATAGATTATACTTACTTTGGGCTCTATAGTTCTAATTGCAGTGCTTTTCGTATTTGTTGTAGAGTGTTCGAAATTAGTGTATTTAGCACTTTTGCTTTTTCAATGTTTTTCCTTTGTATTATATAGCATGTTATAGATTATACTTACTTTGGGCTCTATAGTTCTAATTGCAGTGCTTTTCGTATTTGTTGTAGAGTGTTCGAAATTAGTGTATTTAGCACTTTTGCTTTTTCAATGTTTTTCCTTTGTATTATATAGCATGTTATAGATTATACTTACTTTGGGCTCTATAGTTCTAATTGAAGTGATTTTCGTATTTGTTGTAGAGTGTTCGAAATTAGTGTATTTAGCACTTTTGTTTTTCAATGTTTTTCCTTTGTATTATATAGCATGTTATAGATTATACTTACTTTGGGCTCTATAGTTCTAATTGCAGTGCTTTTCGTATTTGTTGTAGAGTGTTCGAAATTAGTGTATTTAGCACTTTTGCTTTTTCAATGTTTTTCCTTTGTATTATATAGCATGTTATAGATTATACTTACTTTGGGCTCTATAGTTCTAATTGCAGTGCTTTTCGTATTTGTTGTAGAGTGTTCGAAATTAGTGTATTTAGCACTTTTGCTTTTTCAATGTTTTTCCTTTGTATTATATAGCATGTTATAGATTATACTTACTTTGGGCTCTATAGTTCTAATTGAAGTGATTTTCGTATTTGTTGTAGAGTGTTCGAAATTAGTGTATTTAGCACTTTTGTTTTTTCAATGTTTTTCCTTTGTATTATATAGCATGTTATAGATTATACTTACTTTGGGCTCTATAGTTCTAATTGCAGTGATTTTCGTATTTGTTGTAGAGTGTTCGAAATTAGTGTATTTAGCACTTTTGCTTTTTCAATGTTTTTCCTTTGTATTATATAGCATGTTATAGATTATACTTACTTTGGGCTCTATAGTTCTAATTGCAGTGCTTTTCGTATTTGTTGTAGAGTGTTCGAAATTAGTGTATTTAGCACTTTTGCTTTTTCAATGTTTTTCCTTTGTATTATATAGCATGTTATAGATTATACTTACTTTGGGCTC
The DNA here is from genome assembly GCF_009805555.1 of Andrographis paniculata. Classification (NCBI taxonomy): domain Eukaryota; kingdom Viridiplantae; phylum Streptophyta; class Magnoliopsida; order Lamiales; family Acanthaceae; genus Andrographis; species Andrographis paniculata. Next base: position 39,977 of record NW_026137638.1, on the reverse strand, counting down.
TATAGTTCTAATTGCAGTGCTTTTCGTATTTGTTGTAGAGTGTTCGAAATTAGTGTATTTAGCACTTTTGCTTTTTCAATGTTTTTCCTTTGTATTATATAGCATGTTATAGATTATACTTACTTTGGGCTCTATAGTTCTAATTGCAGTGCTTTTCGTATTTGTTGTAGAGTGTTCGAAATTAGTGTATTTAGCACTTTTGCTTTTTCAATGTTTTTCCTTTGTATTATATAGCATGTTATAGATTATACTTACTTTGGGCTCTATAGTTCTAATTGCAGTGCTTTTCGTATTTGTTGTAGAGTGTTCGAAATTAGTGTATTTAGCACTTTTGCTTTTTCAATGTTTTTCCTTTGTATTATATAGCATGTTATAGATTATACTTACTTTGGGCTCTATAGTTCTAATTGAAGTGATTTTCGTATTTGTTGTAGAGTGTTCGAAATTAGTGTATTTAGCACTTTTGTTTTTTCAATGTTTTTCCTTTGTATTATATAGCATGTTATAGATTATACTTACTTTGGGCTCTATAGTTCTAATTGCAGTGCTTTTCGTATTTGTTGTAGAGTGTTCGAAATTAGTGTATTTAGCACTTTTGCTTTTTCAATGTTTTTCCTTTGTATTATATAGCATGTTATAGATTATACTTACTTTGGGCTCTATAGTTCTAATTGAAGTGATTTTCGTATTTGTTGTAGAGTGTTCGAAATTAGTGTATTTAGCACTTTTGCTTTTTCAATGTTTTTCCTTTGTATTATATAGCATGTTATAGATTATACTTACTTTGGGCTCTATAGTTCTAATTGCAGTGCTTTTCGTATTTGTTGTAGAGTGTTCGAAATTAGTGTATTTAGCACTTTTGCTTTTTCAATGTTTTTCCTTTGTATTATATAGCATGTTATAGATTATACTTACTTTGGGCTCTATAGTTCTAATTGCAGTGCTTTTCGTATTTGTTGTAGAGTGTTCGAAATTAGTGTATTTAGCACTTTTGCTTTTTCAATGTTTTTCCTTTGTATTATATAGCATGTTATAGATTATACTTACTTTGGGCTCTATAGTTCTAATTGCAGTGATTTTCGTATTTGTTGTAGAGTGTTCGAAATTAGTGTATTTAGCACTTTTGCTTTTTCAATGTTTTTCCTTTGTATTATATAGCATGTTATAGATTATACTTACTTTGGGCTCTATAGTTCTAATTGCAGTGATTTTCGTATTTGTTGTAGAGTGTTCGAAATTAGTGTATTTAGCACTTTTGCTTTTTCAATGTTTTTCCTTTGTATTATATAGCATGTTATAGATTATACTTACTTTGGGCTCTATAGTTCTAATTGCAGTGCTTTTCGTATTTGTTGTAGAGTGTTCGAAATTAGTGTATTTAGCACTTTTGCTTTTTCAATGTTTTTCCTTTGTATTATATAGCATGTTATAGATTATACTTACTTTGGGCTCTATAGTTCTAATTGAAGTGATTTTCGTATTTGTTGTAGAGTGTTCGAAATTAGTGTATTTAGCACTTTTGCTTTTTCAATGTTTTTCCTTTGTATTATATAGCATGTTATAGATTATACTTACTTTGGGCTCTATAGTTCTAATTGCAGTGCTTTTCGTATTTGTTGTAGAGTGTTCGAAATTAGTGTATTTAGCACTTTTGCTTTTTCAATGTTTTTCCTTTGTATTATATAGCATGTTATAGATTATACTTACTTTGGGCTCTATAGTTCTAATTGAAGTGATTTTCGTATTTGTTGTAGAGTGTTCGAAATTAGTGTATTTAGCACTTTTGTTTTTTCAATGTTTTTCCTTTGTATTATATAGCATGTTATAGATTATACTTACTTTGGGCTCTATAGTTCTAATTGCAGTGCTTTTCGTATTTGTTGTAGAGTGTTCGAAATTAGTGTATTTAGCACTTTTGCTTTTTCAATGTTTTTCCTTTGTATTATATAGCATGTTATAGATTATACTTACTTTGGGCTCTATAGTTCTAATTGCAGTGCTTTTCGTATTTGTTGTAGAGTGTTCGAAATTAGTGTATTTAGCACTTTTGCTTTTTCAATGTTTTTCCTTTGTATTATATAGCATGTTATAGATTATACTTACTTTGGGCTCTATAGTTCTAATTGCAGTGATTTTCGTATTTGTTGTAGAGTGTTCGAAATTAGTGTATTTAGCACTTTTGTTTTTTCAATGTTTTTCCTTTGTATTATATAGCATGTTATAGATTATACTTACTTTGGGCTCTATAGTTCTAATTGCAGTGCTTTTCGTATTTGTTGTAGAGTGTTCGAAATTAGTGTATTTAGCACTTTTGCTTTTTCAATGTTTTTCCTTTGTATTATATAGCATGTTATAGATTATACTTACTTTGGGCTCTATAGTTCTAATTGCAGTGCTTTTCGTATTTGTTGTAGAGTGTTCGAAATTAGTGTATTTAGCACTTTTGCTTTTTCAATGTTTTTCCTTTGTATTATATAGCATGTTATAGATTATACTTACTTTGGGCTCTATAGTTCTAATTGCAGTGCTTTTCGTATTTGTTGTAGAGTGTTCGAAATTAGTGTATTTAGCACTTTTGCTTTTTCAATGTTTTTCCTTTGTATTATATAGCATGTTATAGATTATACTTACTTTGGGCTCTATAGTTCTAATTGCAGTGCTTTTCGTATTTGTTGTAGAGTGTTCGAAATTAGTGTATTTAGCACTTTTGCTTTTTCAATGTTTTTCCTTTGTATTATATAGCATGTTATAGATTATACTTACTTTGGGCTCTATAGTTCTAATTGCAGTGCTTTTCGTATTTGTTGTAGAGTGTTCGAAATTAGTGTATTTAGCACTTTTGCTTTTTCAATGTTTTTCCTTTGTATTATATAGCATGTTATAGATTATACTTACTTTGGGCTCTATAGTTCTAATTGCAGTGCTTTTCGTATTTGTTGTAGAGTGTTCGAAATTAGTGTATTTAGCACTTTTGCTTTTTCAATGTTTTTCCTTTGTATTATATAGCATGTTATAGATTATACTTACTTTGGGCTCTATAGTTCTAATTGAGTGATTTTCGTATTTGTTGTAGAGTGTTCGAAATTAGTGTATTTAGCACTTTTGCTTTTTCAATGTTTTTCCTTTGTATTATATAGCATGTTATAGATTATACTTACTTTGGGCTCTATAGTTCTAATTGCAGTGCTTTTCGTATTTGTTGTAGAGTGTTCGAAATTAGTGTATTTAGCACTTTTGCTTTTTCAATGTTTTTCCTTTGTATTATATAGCATGTTATAGATTATACTTACTTTGGGCTCTATAGTTCTAATTGCAGTGATTTTCGTATTTGTTGTAGAGTGTTCGAAATTAGTGTATTTAGCACTTTTGCTTTTTCAATGTTTTTCCTTTGTATTATATAGCATGTTATAGATTATACTTACTTTGGGCTCTATAGTTCTAATTGCAGTGCTTTTCGTATTTGTTGTAGAGTGTTCGAAATTAGTGTATTTAGCACTTTTGCTTTTTCAATGTTTTTCCTTTGTATTATATAGCATGTTATAGATTATACTTACTTTGGGCTCTATAGTTCTAATTGCAGTGCTTTTCGTATTTGTTGTAGAGTGTTCGAAATTAGTGTATTTAGCACTTTTGCTTTTTCAATGTTTTTCCTTTGTATTATATAGCATGTTATAGATTATACTTACTTTGGGCTCTATAGTTCTAATTGAAGTGATTTTCGTATTTGTTGTAGAGTGTTCGAAATTAGTGTATTTAGCACTTTTGCTTTTTCAATGTTTTTCCTTTGTATTATATAGCATGTTATAGATTATACTTACTTTGGGCTCTATAGTTCTAATTGAAGTGCTTTTCGTATTTGTTGTAGAGTGTTCGAAATTAGTGTATTTAGCACTTTTGCTTTTTCAATGTTTTTCCTTTGTATTATATAGCATGTTATAGATTATACTTACTTTGGGCTCTATAGTTCTAATTGCAGTGCTTTTCGTATTTGTTGTAGAGTGTTCGAAATTAGTGTATTTAGCACTTTTGCTTTTTCAATGTTTTTCCTTTGTATTATATAGCATGTTATAGATTATACTTACTTTGGGCTCTATAGTTCTAATTGAAGTGATTTTCGTATTTGTTGTAGAGTGTTCGAAATTAGTGTATTTAGCACTTTTGTTTTTTCAATGTTTTTCCTTTGTATTATATAGCATGTTATAGATTATACTTACTTTGGGCTCTATAGTTCTAATTGCAGTGCTTTTCGTATTTGTTGTAGAGTGTTCGAAATTAGTGTATTTAGCACTTTTGCTTTTTCAATGTTTTTCCTTTGTATTATATAGCATGTTATAGATTATACTTACTTTGGGCTCTATAGTTCTAATTGCAGTGATTTTCGTATTTGTTGTAGAGTGTTCGAAATTAGTGTATTTAGCACTTTTGCTTTTTCAATGTTTTTCCTTTGTATTATATAGCATGTTATAGATTATACTTACTTTGGGCTCTATAGTTCTAATTGCAGTGCTTTTCGTATTTGTTGTAGAGTGTTCGAAATTAGTGTATTTAGCACTTTTGCTTTTTCAATGTTTTTCCTTTGTATTATATAGCATGTTATAGATTATACTTACTTTGGGCTCTATAGTTCTAATTGCAGTGATTTTCGTATTTGTTGTAGAGTGTTCGAAATTAGTGTATTTAGCACTTTTGCTTTTTCAATGTTTTTCCTTTGTATTATATAGCATGTTATAGATTATACTTACTTTGGGCTCTATAGTTCTAATTGCAGTGCTTTTCGTATTTGTTGTAGAGTGTTCGAAATTAGTGTATTTAGCACTTTTGCTTTTTCAATGTTTTTCCTTTGTATTATATAGCATGTTATAGATTATACTTACTTTGGGCTCTATAGTTCTAATTGAAGTGATTTTCGTATTTGTTGTAGAGTGTTCGAAATTAGTGTATTTAGCACTTTTGCTTTTTCAATGTTTTTCCTTTGTATTATATAGCATGTTATAGATTATACTTACTTTGGGCTCTATAGTTCTAATTGCAGTGATTTTCGTATTTGTTGTAGAGTGTTCGAAATTAGTGTATTTAGCACTTTTGCTTTTTCAATGTTTTTCCTTTGTATTATATAGCATGTTATAGATTATACTTACTTTGGGCTCTATAGTTCTAATTGCAGTGCTTTTCGTATTTGTTGTAGAGTGTTCGAAATTAGTGTATTTAGCACTTTTGCTTTTTCAATGTTTTTCCTTTGTATTATATAGCATGTTATAGATTATACTTACTTTGGGCTCTATAGTTCTAATTGAAGTGATTTTCGTATTTGTTGTAGAGTGTTCGAAATTAGTGTATTTAGCACTTTTGTTTTTTCAATGTTTTTCCTTTGTATTATATAGCATGTTATAGATTATACTTACTTTGGGCTCTATAGTTCTAATTGCAGTGCTTTTCGTATTTGTTGTAGAGTGTTCGAAATTAGTGTATTTAGCACTTTTGCTTTTTCAATGTTTTTCCTTTGTATTATATAGCATGTTATAGATTATACTTACTTTGGGCTCTATAGTTCTAATTGCAGTGCTTTTCGTATTTGTTGTAGAGTGTTCGAAATTAGTGTATTTAGCACTTTTGCTTTTTCAATGTTTTTCCTTTGTATTATATAGCATGTTATAGATTATACTTACTTTGGGCTCTATAGTTCTAATTGAAGTGCTTTTCGTATTTGTTGTAGAGTGTTCGAAATTAGTGTATTTAGCACTTTTGCTTTTTCAATGTTTTTCCTTTGTATTATATAGCATGTTATAGATTATACTTACTTTGGGCTCTATAGTTCTAATTGCAGTGCTTTTCGTATTTGTTGTAGAGTGTTCGAAATTAGTGTATTTAGCACTTTTGCTTTTTCAATGTTTTTCCTTTGTATTATATAGCATGTTATAGATTATACTTACTTTGGGCTCTATAGTTCTAATTGCAGTGCTTTTCGTATTTGTTGTAGAGTGTTCGAAATTAGTGTATTTAGCACTTTTGCTTTTTCAATGTTTTTCCTTTGTATTATATAGCATGTTATAGATTATACTTACTTTGGGCTCTATAGTTCTAATTGAAGTGATTTTCGTATTTGTTGTAGAGTGTTCGAAATTAGTGTATTTAGCACTTTTGTTTTTTCAATGTTTTTCCTTTGTATTATATAGCATGTTATAGATTATACTTACTTTGGGCTCTATAGTTCTAATTGCAGTGCTTTTCGTATTTGTTGTAGAGTGTTCGAAATTAGTGTATTTAGCACTTTTGCTTTTTCAATGTTTTTCCTTTGTATTATATAGCATGTTATAGATTATACTTACTTTGGGCTCTATAGTTCTAATTGCAGTGATTTTCGTATTTGTTGTAGAGTGTTCGAAATTAGTGTATTTAGCACTTTTGCTTTTTCAATGTTTTTCCTTTGTATTATATAGCATGTTATAGATTATACTTACTTTGGGCTCTATAGTTCTAATTGAAGTGATTTTCGTATTTGTTGTAGAGTGTTCGAAATTAGTGTATTTAGCACTTTTGTTTTTTCAATGTTTTTCCTTTGTATTATATAGCATGTTATAGATTATACTTACTTTGGGCTCTATAGTTCTAATTGCAGTGCTTTTCGTATTTGTTGTAGAGTGTTCGAAATTAGTGTATTTAGCACTTTTGCTTTTTCAATGTTTTTCCTTTGTATTATATAGCATGTTATAGATTATACTTACTTTGGGCTCTATAGTTCTAATTGAAGTGATTTTCGTATTTGTTGTAGAGTGTTCGAAATTAGTGTATTTAGCACTTTTGCTTTTTCAATGTTTTTCCTTTGTATTATATAGCATGTTATAGATTATACTTACTTTGGGCTCTATAGTTCTAATTGCAGTGATTTTCGTATTTGTTGTAGAGTGTTCGAAATTAGTGTATTTAGCACTTTTGTTTTTTCAATGTTTTTCCTTTGTATTATATAGCATGTTATAGATTATACTTACTTTGGGCTCTATAGTTCTAATTGCAGTGCTTTTCGTATTTGTTGTAGAGTGTTCGAAATTAGTGTATTTAGCACTTTTGCTTTTTCAATGTTTTTCCTTTGTATTATATAGCATGTTATAGATTATACTTACTTTGGGCTCTATAGTTCTAATTGAGTGCTTTTCGTATTTGTTGTAGAGTGTTCGAAATTAGTGTATTTAGCACTTTTGCTTTTTCAATGTTTTTCCTTTGTATTATATAGCATGTTATAGATTATACTTACTTTGGGCTCTATAGTTCTAATTGCAGTGCTTTTCGTATTTGTTGTAGAGTGTTCGAAATTAGTGTATTTAGCACTTTTGCTTTTTCAATGTTTTTCCTTTGTATTATATAGCATGTTATAGATTATACTTACTTTGGGCTCTATAGTTCTAATTGCAGTGCTTTTCGTATTTGTTGTAGAGTGTTCGAAATTAGTGTATTTAGCACTTTTGCTTTTTCAATGTTTTTCCTTTGTATTATATAGCATGTTATAGATTATACTTACTTTGGGCTCTATAGTTCTAATTGCAGTGCTTTTCGTATTTGTTGTAGAGTGTTCGAAATTAGTGTATTTAGCACTTTTGCTTTTTCAATGTTTTTCCTTTGTATTATATAGCATGTTATAGATTATACTTACTTTGGGCTCTATAGTTCTAATTGCAGTGATTTTCGTATTTGTTGTAGAGTGTTCGAAATTAGTGTATTTAGCACTTTTGCTTTTTCAATGTTTTTCCTTTGTATTATATAGCATGTTATAGATTATACTTACTTTGGGCTCTATAGTTCTAATTGCAGTGATTTTCGTATTTGTTGTAGAGTGTTCGAAATTAGTGTATTTAGCACTTTTGCTTTTTCAATGTTTTTCCTTTGTATTATATAGCATGTTATAGATTATACTTACTTTGGGCTCTATAGTTCTAATTGCAGTGCTTTTCGTATTTGTTGTAGAGTGTTCGAAATTAGTGTATTTAGCACTTTTGCTTTTTCAATGTTTTTCCTTTGTATTATATAGCATGTTATAGATTATACTTACTTTGGGCTCTATAGTTCTAATTGCAGTGCTTTTCGTATTTGTTGTAGAGTGTTCGAAATTAGTGTATTTAGCACTTTTGCTTTTTCAATGTTTTTCCTTTGTATTATATAGCATGTTATAGATTATACTTACTTTGGGCTCTATAGTTCTAATTGAAGTGATTTTCGTATTTGTTGTAGAGTGTTCGAAATTAGTGTATTTAGCACTTTTGCTTTTTCAATGTTTTTCCTTTGTATTATATAGCATGTTATAGATTATACTTACTTTGGGCTCTATAGTTCTAATTGCAGTGCTTTTCGTATTTGTTGTAGAGTGTTCGAAATTAGTGTATTTAGCACTTTTGCTTTTTCAATGTTTTTCCTTTGTATTATATAGCATGTTATAGATTATACTTACTTTGGGCTCTATAGTTCTAATTGAAGTGCTTTTCGTATTTGTTGTAGAGTGTTCGAAATTAGTGTATTTAGCACTTTTGCTTTTTCAATGTTTTTCCTTTGTATTATATAGCATGTTATAGATTATACTTACTTTGGGCTCTATAGTTCTAATTGCAGTGATTTTCGTATTTGTTGTAGAGTGTTCGAAATTAGTGTATTTAGCACTTTTGCTTTTTCAATGTTTTTCCTTTGTATTATATAGCATGTTATAGATTATACTTACTTTGGGCTCTATAGTTCTAATTGAAGTGCTTTTCGTATTTGTTGTAGAGTGTTCGAAATTAGTGTATTTAGCACTTTTGTTTTTCAATGTTTTTCCTTTGTATTATATAGCATGTTATAGATTATACTTACTTTGGGCTCTATAGTTCTAATTGCAGTGCTTTTCGTATTTGTTGTAGAGTGTTCGAAATTAGTGTATTTAGCACTTTTGCTTTTTCAATGTTTTTCCTTTGTATTATATAGCATGTTATAGATTATACTTACTTTGGGCTCTATAGTTCTAATTGAAGTGCTTTTCGTATTTGTTGTAGAGTGTTCGAAATTAGTGTATTTAGCACTTTTGCTTTTTCAATGTTTTTCCTTTGTATTATATAGCATGTTATAGATTATACTTACTTTGGGCTCTATAGTTCTAATTGCAGTGATTTTCGTATTTGTTGTAGAGTGTTCGAAATTAGTGTATTTAGCACTTTTGCTTTTTCAATGTTTTTCCTTTGTATTATATAGCATGTTATAGATTATACTTACTTTGGGCTCTATAGTTCTAATTGCAGTGCTTTTCGTATTTGTTGTAGAGTGTTCGAAATTAGTGTATTTAGCACTTTTGCTTTTTCAATGTTTTTCCTTTGTATTATATAGCATGTTATAGATTATACTTACTTTGGGCTCTATAGTTCTAATTGAAGTGCTTTTCGTATTTGTTGTAGAGTGTTCGAAATTAGTGTATTTAGCACTTTTGTTTTTTCAATGTTTTTCCTTTGTATTATATAGCATGTTATAGATTATACTTACTTTGGGCTCTATAGTTCTAATTGCAGTGCTTTTCGTATTTGTTGTAGAGTGTTCGAAATTAGTGTATTTAGCACTTTTGCTTTTTCAATGTTTTTCCTTTGTATTATATAGCATGTTATAGATTATACTTACTTTGGGCTCTATAGTTCTAATTGCAGTGCTTTTCGTATTTGTTGTAGAGTGTTCGAAATTAGTGTATTTAGCACTTTTGCTTTTTCAATGTTTTTCCTTTGTATTATATAGCATGTTATAGATTATACTTACTTTGGGCTCTATAGTTCTAATTGCAGTGATTTTCGTATTTGTTGTAGAGTGTTCGAAATTAGTGTATTTAGCACTTTTGCTTTTTCAATGTTTTTCCTTTGTATTATATAGCATGTTATAGATTATACTTACTTTGGGCTCTATAGTTCTAATTGCAGTGATTTTCGTATTTGTTGTAGAGTGTTCGAAATTAGTGTATTTAGCACTTTTGCTTTTTCAATGTTTTTCCTTTGTATTATATAGCATGTTATAGATTATACTTACTTTGGGCTCTATAGTTCTAATTGCAGTGCTTTTCGTATTTGTTGTAGAGTGTTCGAAATTAGTGTATTTAGCACTTTTGCTTTTTCAATGTTTTTCCTTTGTATTATATAGCATGTTATAGATTATACTTACTTTGGGCTCTATAGTTCTAATTGCAGTGATTTTCGTATTTGTTGTAGAGTGTTCGAAATTAGTGTATTTAGCACTTTTTTTTTTTCAATGTTTTTCCTTTGTATTATATAGCATGTTATAGATTATACTTACTTTGGGCTCTATAGTTCTAATTGCAGTGCTTTTCGTATTTGTTGTAGAGTGTTCGAAATTAGTGTATTTAGCACTTTGCTTTTTCAATGTTTTTCCTTTGTATTATATAGCATGTTATAGATTATACTTACTTTGTGCTCTATAGTTCTAATTGCAGTGCTTTTCGTATTTGTTGTAGAGTGTTCGAAATTAGTGTATTTAGCACTTTTGCTTTTTCAATGTTTTTCCTTTGTATTATATAGCATGTTATAGATTATACTTACTTTGGGCTCTATAGTTCTAATTGAAGTGCTTTTCGTATTTGTTGTAGAGTGTTCGAAATTAGTGTATTTAGCACTTTTGCTTTTTCAATGTTTTTCCTTTGTATTATATAGCATGTTATAGATTATACTTACTTTGGGCTCTATAGTTCTAATTGCAGTGCTTTTCGTATTTGTTGTAGAGTGTTCGAAATTAGTTGTATTTAGCACTTTTGTTTTTTCAATGTTTTTTTCTTTATATATATAGCATGTTATAGATTATACTTACTTTGTGCTCTATAGTTCTAATTGCAGTGATTTCGTATTTGTTGTAGAGTGTTCGAAATTAGTGTATTTAGCACTTTTGTTTTTTCAATGTTTTTCCTTTGTATTATATAGCATGTATAGATTATACTTACTTTGTGGCTCTATAGTTCTAATTGCAGTGCTTTTCGTATTTGTTGTAGAGTGTTCGAAATTAGTATATTTAGCACTTTTGTTTTTTCAATGTTTTTCCTTTGTATTATATAGCATGTTATAGATTATACTTACTTTGTGCTCTATAGTTCTAATTGCAGTGCTTTTCGTATTTGTTGTAGAGTGTTCGAAATTAGTATATTTAGCGCTTTTGTTTTTTCAATGTTTTCCTTTATATTATATAGCATGTTATAGATTATACTTACTTTGGGCTCTATAGTTCTAATTGCAGTGCTTTTCGTATTTGTTGTAGAGTGTTCGAAATTAGTGTATTTAGCTTTTGTTTTTCAATGTTTTTCCTTTGTATTATATAGCATGTTATAGATTATACTTACTTTGTGCTCTATAGTTCTAATTGCAGTGCTTTTCGTATTTGTTGTAGAGTGTTCGAAATTAGTGTATTTAGCACTTTTGTTTTTCAATGTTTTTCCTTTGTATTATATAGCATGTTATAGATTATACTTACTTTGTGCTCTATAGTTCTAATTGCAGTGCTTTTCGTATTTGTTGTAGAGTGTTCGAAATTAGTATATTTAGCACTTTTGTTTTTCAATGTTTTTCCTTTGTATTATATAGCATGTTATAGATTATACTTTTTGTGCTCTATAGTTCTAATTGCAGTGCTTTTCGTATTTGTTGTAGAGTTCGAAATTAGTGTATTTAGCACTTTTGTTTTTTCAATGTTTTTCCTTTGTATTATATAGCATGTTATAGATTATACTTACTTTGTGCTCTATAGTTCTAATTAAGTGCTTTTCGTATTTGTTGTAGAGTGTTCGAAATTAGTGTATTTAGCACTTTTGTTTTTCAATGTTTTTTTTTGTATATATAGCATGTTATAGATTATACTTACTTTGTGCTCTATAGTTCTAATTGCAGTGCTTTTCGTATTTGTTGTAGAGTGTTCGAAATTAGTGTATTTAGCACTTTTGTTTTTTCAATGTTTTTCCTTTGTATTATATAGCATGTTATAGATTATACTTACTTTTGTGCTCTATAGTTCTAATTGCAAGTGCTTTTCGTATTTTTGTAGAGTGTTCGAAATTAGTGTATTTAGCACTTTTGTTTTTTCAATGTTTTTCCTTTGTATTATATAGCATGTTATAGATTATACTTACTTGTGCTCTATAGTTCTAATTGCAGTGATTTTCGTATTTGTTGTAGAGTGTTCGAAATTAGTTTATTTAGCTTTTTTTTTCAATGTTTTTCCTTTGTATTATATAGCATGTTATAGATTATACTTACTTTGGGCTCTATAGTTCTAATTGCAGTGCTTTTCGTATTTGTTGTAGAGTGTTCGAAATTAGTGTATTTAGCACTTTTGTTTTTTCAATGTTTTTCCTTTGTATTATATAGCATGTTATAGATTATACTTACTTTGTGCTCTATAGTTCTAATTGCAGTGCTTTTCGTATTTGTTGTAGAGTGTTCGAAATTAGTATATTTAGCACTTTTGTTTTTCAATGTTTTCCTTTGTATTATATAGCATGTTATAGATTATACTTACTTTGTGCTCTATAGTTCTAATTGCAGTGCTTTTCGTATTTGTTGTAGAGTGTTCGAAATTAGTGTATTTAGCACTTTTTTTTTTCAATGTTTTTCCTTTGTATTATATAGCATGTTATAGATTATACTTACTTTGTGCTCTATAGTTCTAATTGCAGTGCTTTTCGTATTTGTTGTAGAGTGTTCGAAATTAGTGTATTTAGCGCTTTTGTTTTTTCAATGTTTTTCCTTTGTATTATATAGCATGTTATAGATTATACTTACTTTGTGCTCTATAGTTCTAATTGCAGTGCTTTTCGTATTTGTTGTAGAGTGTTCGAAATTAGTGTATTTAGCACTTTTGTTTTTTCAATGTTTTTCCTTTGTATTATATAGCATGTTATAGATTATACTTACTTTGTGCTCTATAGTTCTAATTGCAGTGCTTTTCGTATTTGTTGTAGAGTGTTCGAAATTAGTGTATTTAGCACTTTTGTTTTTCAATGTTTTTCCTTTGTATTATATAGCATGTTATAGATTATACTTACTTTGTGCTCTATAGTTCTAATTGCAGTGCTTTCGTATTTGTTGTAGAGTGTTCGAAATTAGTGTATTTAGCACTTTTGTTTTTCAATGTTTTTCCTTTGTATTATATAGCATGTTATAGATTATACTTACTTTGTGGTCTATAGTTCTAATTGCAGTGCTTTTCGTATTTGTTGTAGAGTGTTCGAAATTAGTATATTTAGCGCTTTTGTTTTTTCAATGTTTTTCCTTTGTATTATATAGCATGTTATAGATTATACTTACTTTTGGCTCTATAGTTCTAATTGCAGTGCTTTTCGTATTTGTTGTAGAGTGTTCGAAATTAGTATATTTAGCGCTTTTGTTTTTTTCATGTTTTTCCTTTGTATTATATAGCATGTTATAGATTATACTTACTTTGTGCTCTATAGTTCTAATTGCAGTGCTTTTCGTATTTGTTGTAGAGTGTTCGAAATTAGTTTATTTAGCATTTTTTTTTCAATGTTTTTCCTTTGTATTATATAGCATGTTATAGATTATACTTACTTTGTGCTCTATAGTTCTAATTGCAGTGCTTTTCGTATTTGTTGTAGAGTGTTCGAAATTAGTGTATTTAGCGCTTTTGTTTTTCAATGTTTTTCCTTTGTATTATATAGCATGTTATAGATTATACTTACTTTGTGCTCTATAGTTCTAATTGCAGTGCTTTTCGTATTTGTTGTAGAGTGTTCGAAATTAGTATATTTAGCGCTTTTGTTTTTTCAATGTTTTTCCTTTGTATTATATAGCATGTTATAGATTATACTTACTTTGTGCTCTATAGTTCTAATTGCAGTGCTTTTCGTATTTGTTGTAGAGTGTTCGAAATTAGTGTATTTAGCGCTTTTTTTTTTTCAATGTTTTTCCTTTGTATTATATAGCATGTTATAGATTATACTTACTTTGTGCTCTATAGTTCTAATTGCAGTGCTTTTCGTATTTGTTGTAGAGTGTTCGAAATTAGTGTATTTAGCTTTTTGTTTTTCAATGTTTTTCCTTTGTATTATATAGCATGTTATAGATTATACTTACTTTGTGGCTCTATAGTTCTAATTGCAGTGCTTTTCGTATTTGTTGTAGAGTGTTCGAAATTAGTATATTTAGCGCTTTTGTTTTTTCAATGTTTTTCCTTTGTATTATATAGCATGTTATAGATTATACTTACTTTGTGCTCTATAGTTCTAATTGCAGTGCTTTTCGTATTTGTTGTAGAGTGTTCGAAATTAGTATATTTAGCGCTTTTTTTTTCAATGTTTTTCCTTTTATTATATAGCATGTTATAGATTATACTTACTTTGTGCTCTATAGTTCTAATTGCAGTGCTTTTCGTATTTGTTGTAGAGTGTTCGAAATTAGTGTATTTAGCTTTTTTTTTTCAATGTTTTTCCTTTGTATTATATAGCATGTTATAGATTATACTTACTTTGTGCTCTATAGTTCTAATTGCAGTGCTTTTCGTATTTGTTGTAGAGTGTTCGAAATTAGTGTATTTAGCGCTTTTGTTTTTCAATGTTTTTCCTTTGTATTATATAGCATGTTATAGATTATACTTACTTTGTGCTCTATAGTTCTAATTGCAGTGCTTTTCGTATTTGTTGTAGAGTGTTCGAAATTAGTATATTTAGCACTTTTGTTTTTTCAATGTTTTTCCTTTATATTATATAGCATGTTATAGATTATACTTACTTTGTGCTCTATAGTTCTAATTGCAGTGCTTTTCGTATTTGTTGTAGAGTGTTCGAAATTAGTGTATTTAGCACTTTTGTTTTTCAATGTTTTTCCTTTGTATTATATAGCATGTATAGATTATACTTACTTTTGTGCTCTATAGTTCTAATTGCAGTGCATTTCGTATTTGTTGTAGAGTGTTCGAAATTAGTGTATTTAGCGCTTTTGTTTTTCAATGTTTTTCCTTTTATTATATAGCATGTTATAGATTATACTTACTTTGTGCTCTATAGTTCTAATTCAAGTGCTTTTCGTATTTGTTGTAGAGTGTTCGAAATTAGTATATTTAGCACTTTTGTTTTTTCAATGTTTTTCCTTGTATTATATAGCATGTTATAGATTATACTTACTTTGTGCTCTATAGTTCTAATTGCAGTGCTTTTCGTATTTGTTGTAGAGTGTTCGAAATTAGTGTATTTAGCACTTTTGTTTTTCAATGTTTTTCCTTTGTATTATATAGCATGTTATAGATTATACTTACTTTGGCTCTATAGTTCTAATTGCAGTGATTTTCGTATTTGTTGTAGAGTGTTCGAAATTAGTGTATTTAGGCTTTTTTTTTTCAATGTTTTTCCTTTGTATTATATAGCATGTTATAGATTATACTTACTTGTGCTCTATAGTTCTAATTGCAGTGCTTTTCGTATTTGTTGTAGAGTGTTCGAAATTAGTGTATTTAGCGCTTTTTTTTTTTCAATGTTTTTCCTTTGTATTATATAGCATGTTATAGATTATACTTACTTTGTGCTCTATAGTTCTAATTGCAGTGCTTTTCGTATTGTTGTAGAGTGTTCGAAATTAGTGTATTTAGCACTTTTGTTTTTTCAATGTTTTTCCTTTATATTATTAGCATGTTATAGATTATACTTACTTTGTGCTCTATAGTTCTAATTGCAGTGCTTTCGTATTTGTTGTAGAGTGTTCGAAATTAGTGTATTTAGCGCTTTTGTTTTTCAATGTTTTCCTTTGTATTATATAGCATGTTATATTATACTTACTTTGTGCTCTATAGTTCTAATTGCAGTGCTTTTCGTATTTGTTGTAGAGTGTTCGAATTAGTGTATTTAGCGCTTTTGTTTTTTCAATGTTTTTCCTTTGTATTATATAGCATGTTATAGATTATACTTACTTTGTGGCTCTATAGTTCTAATTGCAAGTGCTTTTCGTATTTGTTGTAGAGTGTTCGAAATTAGTGTATATTTAGCACTTTTGTTTTTTCAATGTTTTTCCTTTGTATTATATAGCATGTTATAGATTATACTTACTTTGTGCTCTATAGTTCTAATTGCAGTGCTTTTCGTATTTTTGTAGAGTGTTCGAAATTAGTGTTTTTTAGCACTTTTGTTTTTTCAATGTTTTTCCTTTGTATTATATAGCATGTTATAGATTATACTTACTTTGTGCTCTATAGTTCTAATTGCAGTGCTTTTCGTATTTGTTGTAGAGTGTTCGAAATTAGTGTATTTAGCTTTTGCTTTTTCAATGTTTTTCCTTTGTATTATAGCATGTTATAGATTATACTTACTTTGTGCTCTATAGTTCTAATTAAGTGCTTTTCGTATTTGTTGTAGAGTGTTCGAAATTAGTGTATTTTAGCACTTTTGTTTTTCAATGTTTTTCCTTTGTATTATATAGCATGTTATAGATTATACTTACTTTGGTGCTCTATAGTTCTAATTGCAGTGCTTTTCGTATTTGTTGTAGAGTGTTCGAAATTAGTTATTTAGCACTTTTTGTTTTTCAATGTTTTTCCTTTGTATTATATAGCATGTTATAGATTATACTTACTTTGGGCTCTATAGTTCTAATTGAAGTGCTTTTCGTATTTGTTGTAGAGTGTTCGAAATTAGTGTATTTAGCACTTTTTTTTTTCAATGTTTTTCCTTTGTATTATATAGCATGTTATAGATTATACTTACTTGTGCTCTATAGTTCTAATTGCAGTGCTTTTCGTATTTGTTGTAGAGTGTTCGAAATTAGTATATTAGCGCTTTTGTTTTTTCAATGTTTTTCCTTTGTATTATATAGCATGTTATAGATTATACTTACTTTGTGCTCTATAGTTCTAATTGCAAGTGCTTTTCGTTATTTGTTGTAGAGTGTTCGAAATTAGTGTATTTAGCGCTTTTTTTTGTTTTTTCATGTTTTCCTTTGTATTATATAGCATTTTAGATTATACTTACTTTGTGCTCTATAGTTCTAATTGCAGTGCTTTTCGTATTTTTTTGTAGAGTGTTCGAAATTAGTGTATTTAGCGCTTTTGTTTTTTCAATGTTTTTCCTTTGTATTATATAGCATGTTATAGATTATACTTACTTTGGCTCTATAGTTCTAATTGAAGTGCTTTCGTATTTGTTGTAGAGTGTTCGAATTAGTATATTTAGCGCTTTTTGTTTTTTTTATGTTTTTCTTTGTATTATATAGCATGTTATAGATTATACTTACTTTGTGCTCTATAGTTCTAATTGCAGTGCTTTTCGTATTTGTTGTAGAGTGTTCGAAATTAGTGTATTTAGCGCTTTTGTTTTTTCAATGTTTTTCCTTTGTATTATATAGCATGTTTAGATTATACTTACTTTGTGCTCTATAGTTCTAATTGCAGTGCTTTTCGTATTTGTTGTAGAGTGTTCGAAATTAGTATATTAGAGCACTTTGTTTTTTCAATGTTTTTCCTTTGTATTATATAGCATGTTATAGATTATACTTACTTTGTGCTCTATAGTTCTAATTGCAATTGAGTGCTTTCGTATTTGTTGTAGAGTGTTCGAAATTAGTGTATTTAGCGCTTTTGTTTTTTCAATGTTTTTTCCTTTGTATTATATAATGCATTATAGATTATACTTACTTTGTGCTCTATAGTTCTAATTGCAGTGCTTTTCGTATTTGTTGTAGAGTGTTCGAAATTAGTGTATTTAGCGCTTTTGTTTTTTCAATGTTTTTCCTTTGTATTATATAGCATGTTATAGATTATACTTACTTTGTGCTCTATAGTTCTAATTGCAGTGCTTTTCGTATTTGTTGTAGAGTGTTCGAAATTAGTATTTAGCACTTTTGTTTTTCAATGTTTTTCCTTTGTATTATATAGCATGTTATAGATTATACTTACTTTGTGCTCTATAGTTCTAATTGCAGTGCTTTTCGTATTTGTTGTAGAGTGTTCGAAATTAGTGTATTTAGCGCTTTTGTTTTTCAATGTTTTTCCTTTTATTATATAGCATGTTATAGATTATACTTACTTTGTGCTCTATAGTTCTAATTGCAGTGCTTTTCGTATTTGTTGTAGAGTGTTCGAAATTAGTATATTTAGCGCTTTTTTTTTCAATGTTTTTCTTTGTATTATATAGCATGTTATAGATTATACTTACTTTGTGTGCTCTATAGTTCTAATTGCAGTGCTTTTCGTATTTGTTGTAGAGTGTTCGAAATTAGTATATTTAGCGCTTTTGTTTTTCAATGTTTTTCCTTTGTATTATATAGCATGTTATAGATTATACTTACTTTGGCTCTATAGTTCTAATTGAAGTGCTTTTTCGTATTTGTTGTAGAGTGTTCGAAATTAGTGTATTTAGCATTTTGTTTTTTCAATGTTTTTCCTTTGTATTATATAGCATGTTATAGATTATACTTACTTTTGGCTCTCTATAGTTCTAATTGCAGTGCTTTTCGTATTTGTTGTTGTAGAGTGTTCGAAATTAGTATATTTAGCACTTTTGTTTTTTCAATGTTTTTCCTTTGTATTATATAGCATGTTATAGATTATACTTACTTACTTTGGGCTCTATAGTTCTAATTGAAGTGCTTTTCGTATTTGTTGTAGAGTGTTCGAAATTAGTGTATTTAGCGCTTTTTTTTTTTCAATGTTTTTCCTTTGTATTATATAGCATGTTATAGATTATACTTACTTTGTGCTCTATAGTTCTAATTGAGTGCTTTTCGTATTTGTTGTAGAGTGTTCGAAATTAGTGTATTTAGCACTTTTGCTTTTTCAATGTTTTCCTTTGTATTATATATAGCATGTTATAGATTATACTTACTTTTGCTCTATAGTTCTAATTGCAGTGCTTTTCGTATTTTGTTGTAGAGTGTTCGAAATTAGTGTATTTAGCACTTTTGTTTTTTCAATGTTTTTCCTTTGTATTATATAGAATGTTATAGATTATACTTACTTTGTGCTCTATAGTTCTAATTGCAGTGCTTTTTCGTATTTGTTGTAGAGTGTTCGAAATTAGTGTATTTAGCACTTTTGCTTTTTCAATGTTTTTCCTTTGTATTATATAGCATGTTATAGATTATACTTACTTTGGGCTCTATAGTTCTAATTGAAGTGCTTTTCGTATTTGTTGTAGAGTGTTCGAAATTAGTATATTTAGCGCTTTTTTTTTTCAATGTTTTTCCTTTTTTGTATTATATAGCATGTTATAGATTATACTTACTTTGTGCTCTATAGTTCTAATTGCAGTGCTTTTCGTATTTGTTGTAGAGTGTTCGAAATTAGTGTATTTAGCACTTTTGTTTTTTTTTCAATGTTTTTCCTTTGTATTATATAGCATGTTATAGATTATACTTACTTTGTGCTCTATAGTTCTAATTGCAGTGATTTTCGTATTTGTTGTAGAGTGTTCGAAATTAGTATATTTAGCGCTTTTGTTTTTTCAATGTTTTCCTTTGTATTATATAGCATGTTATAGATTATACTTACTTTGTGCTCTATAGTTCTAATTGAAGTGCTTTTCGTATTTGTTGTAGAGTGTTCGAAATTAGTATATTTAGCAGCTTTTGTTTTTTCAATGTTTTTCCTTTGTATTATATAGCATGTTATAGATTATACTTACTTTGTGCTCTATAGTTCTAATTGCAGTGCTTTTCGTATTTGTTGTAGAGTGTTCGAAATTAGTGTATTTAGCACTTTTGTTTTTTCAATGTTTTTCCTTTGTATTATATAGCATGTTATAGATTATACTTACTTTGTGCTCTATAGTTCTAATTGCAGTGCTTTTCGTATTTGTTGTAGAGTGTTCGAAATTAGTGTATTTAGCGCTTTTGTTTTTTCAATGTTTTTCCTTTGTATTATATAGCATGTTATAGATTATACTTACTTTGTGCTCTATAGTTCTAATTGCAGTGCTTTTCGTATTTGTTGTAGAGTGTTCGAAATTAGTGTATTTAGCGCTTTTGTTTTTTCAATGTTTTTCCTTTGTATTATATAGCATGTTATAGATTATACTTACTTTGTGCTCTATAGTTCTAATTGAAGTGCTTTTCGTATTTGTTGTAGAGTGTTCGAAATTAGTATATTTAGCGCTTTTTTTTTTCAATGTTTTTCCTTTGTATTATATAGCATGTTATAGATTATACTTACTTTGTGCTCTATAGTTCTAATTGCAGTGCTTTTCGTATTTGTTGTAGAGTGTTCGAAATTAGTATATTTAGCGCTTTTGTTTTTTCAATGTTTTTCCTTTGTATTATATAGCATGTTATAGATTATACTTACTTTGTGCTCTATAGTTCTAATTGCAGTGCTTTTCGTATTTGTTGTAGAGTGTTCGAAATTAGTATATTTAGCGCTTTTTTTTTCAATGTTTTTCCTTTGTATTATATAGCATGTTATAGATTATACTTACTTTGTGCTCTATAGTTCTAATTGCAGTGCTTTTCGTATTTGTTGTAGAGTGTTCGAAATTAGTATATTTAGCGCTTTTGTTTTTCAATGTTTTTCCTTTGTATTATATAGCATGTTATAGATTATACTTACTTTGTGCTCTATAGTTCTAATTGCAGTGCTTTTCGTATTTGTTGTAGAGTGTTCGAAATTAGTGTATTTAGCGCTTTTGCTTTTTCAATGTTTTTCCTTTGTATTATATAGCATGTTATAGATTATACTTACTTTGTGCTCTATAGTTCTAATTGCAGTGCTTTTCGTATTTGTTGTAGAGTGTTCGAAATTAGTATATTTAGCGCTTTTTTTTTCAATGTTTTTCCTTTGTATTATATAGCATGTTATAGATTATACTTACTTTGTGCTCTATAGTTCTAATTGCAGTGCTTTTCGTATTTGTTGTAGAGTGTTCGAAATTAGTGTATTTAGCGCTTTTGTTTTTCAATGTTTTTCCTTTGTATTATATAGCATGTTATAGATTATACTTACTTTGGGCTCTATAGTTCTAATTGAAGTGCTTTTCGTATTTGTTGTAGAGTGTTCGAAATTAGTATATTTAGCGCTTTTTTTTTCAATGTTTTTCCTTTGTATTATATAGCATGTTATAGATTATACTTACTTTGTGCTCTATAGTTCTAATTGCAGTGCTTTTCGTATTTGTTGTAGAGTGTTCGAAATTAGTGTATTTAGCGCTTTTGCTTTTTCAATGTTTTTCCTTTGTATTATATAGCATGTTATAGATTATACTTACTTTGTGCTCTATAGTTCTAATTGCAGTGCTTTTCGTATTTGTTGTAGAGTGTTCGAAATTAGTGTATTTAGCGCTTTTGTTTTTTCAATGTTTTTCCTTTGTATTATATAGCATGTTATAGATTATACTTACTTTGTGCTCTATAGTTCTAATTGCAGTGCTTTTCGTATTTGTTGTAGAGTGTTCGAAATTAGTGTATTTAGCGCTTTTGTTTTTTCAATGTTTTTCCTTTGTATTATATAGCATGTTATAGATTATACTTACTTTGTGCTCTATAGTTCTAATTGCAGTGCTTTTCGTATTTGTTGTAGAGTGTTCGAAATTAGTGTATTTAGCGCTTTTGTTTTTTCAATGTTTTTCCTTTGTATTATATAGCATGTTATAGATTATACTTACTTTGTGCTCTATAGTTCTAATTGCAGTGCTTTTCGTATTTGTTGTAGAGTGTTCGAAATTAGTGTATTTAGCGCTTTTGTTTTTTCAATGTTTTTTCTTTGTATTATATAGCATGTTATAGATTATACTTACTTTGTGCTCTATAGTTCTAATTGCAGTGCTTTTCGTATTTGTTGTAGAGTGTTCGAAATTAGTATATTTAGCGCTTTTGTTTTTTCAATGTTTTTCCTTTGTATTATATAGCATGTTATAGATTATACTTACTTTGGGCTCTATAGTTCTAATTGCAGTGCTTTTCGTATTTGTTGTAGAGTGTTCGAAATTAGTATATTTAGCGCTTTTGTTTTTTCAATGTTTTTCCTTTGTATTATATAGCATGTTATAGATTATACTTACTTTGTGCTCTATAGTTCTAATTGCAGTGCTTTTCGTATTTGTTGTAGAGTGTTCGAAATTAGTATATTTAGCGCTTTTGTTTTTTCAATGTTTTTCCTTTGTATTATATAGCATGTTATAGATTATACTTACTTTGTGCTCTATAGTTCTAATTGCAGTGCTTTTCGTATTTGTTGTAGAGTGTTCGAAATTAGTGTATTTAGCGCTTTTGTTTTTTCAATGTTTTTCCTTTGTATTATATAGCATGTTATAGATTATACTTACTTTGTGCTCTATAGTTCTAATTGAAGTGCTTTTCGTATTTGTTGTAGAGTGTTCGAAATTAGTATATTTAGCGCTTTTGTTTTTTCAATGTTTTTCCTTTGTATTATATAGCATGTTATAGATTATACTTACTTTGTGCTCTATAGTTCTAATTGCAGTGCTTTTCGTATTTGTTGTAGAGTGTTCGAAATTAGTGTATTTAGCGCTTTTGTTTTTTCAATGTTTTTCCTTTGTATTATATAGCATGTTATAGATTATACTTACTTTGTGCTCTATAGTTCTAATTGCAGTGCTTTTCGTATTTGTTGTAGAGTGTTCGAAATTAGTGTATTTAGCGCTTTTGTTTTTTCAATGTTTTTCCTTTGTATTATATAGCATGTTATAGATTATACTTACTTTGTGCTCTATAGTTCTAATTGCAGTGCTTTTCGTATTTGTTGTAGAGTGTTCGAAATTAGTGTATTTAGCGCTTTTGTTTTTTCAATGTTTTTCCTTTGTATTATATAGCATGTTATAGATTATACTTACTTTGTGCTCTATAGTTCTAATTGCAGTGCTTTTCGTATTTGTTGTAGAGTGTTCGAAATTAGTGTATTTAGCGCTTTTGTTTTTTCAATGTTTTTCCTTTGTATTATATAGCATGTTATAGATTATACTTACTTTGTGCTCTATAGTTCTAATTGCAGTGCTTTTCGTATTTGTTGTAGAGTGTTCGAAATTAGTGTATTTAGCGCTTTTGTTTTTTCAATGTTTTTCCTTTGTATTATATAGCATGTTATAGATTATACTTACTTTGTGCTCTATAGTTCTAATTGCAGTGCTTTTCGTATTTGTTGTAGAGTGTTCGAAATTAGTGTATTTAGCGCTTTTGTTTTTTTCAATGTTTTTCCTTTGTATTATATAGCATGTTATAGATTATACTTACTTTGTGCTCTATAGTTCTAATTGCAGTGCTTTTCGTATTTGTTGTAGAGTGTTCGAAATTAGTGTATTTAGCGCTTTTTTTTTCAATGTTTTTCCTTTGTATTATATAGCATGTTATAGATTATACTTACTTTGTGCTCTATAGTTCTAATTGCAGTGCTTTTCGTATTTGTTGTAGAGTGTTCGAAATTAGTGTATTTAGCGCTTTTGTTTTTTCAATGTTTTTCCTTTGTATTATATAGCATGTTATAGATTATACTTACTTTGTGCTCTATAGTTCTAATTGCAGTGCTTTTCGTATTTGTTGTAGAGTGTTCGAAATTAGTATATTTAGCGCTTTTTTTTTTTAATGTTTTTCCTTTGTATTATATAGCATGTTATAGATTATACTTACTTTGTGCTCTATAGTTCTAATTGCAGTGCTTTTCGTATTTGTTGTAGAGTGTTCGAAATTAGTGTATTTAGCGCTTTTGTTTTTTCAATGTTTTTCCTTTGTATTATATAGCATGTTATAGATTATACTTACTTTGTGCTCTATAGTTCTAATTGCAGTGCTTTTCGTATTTGTTGTAGAGTGTTCGAAATTAGTGTATTTAGCGCTTTTGTTTTTCAATGTTTTTCCTTTGTATTATATAGCATGTTATAGATTATACTTACTTTGTGCTCTATAGTTCTAATTGCAGTGCTTTTCGTATTTGTTGTAGAGTGTTCGAAATTAGTGTATTTAGCGCTTTTGTTTTTTCAATGTTTTTCCTTTGTATTATATAGCATGTTATAGATTATACTTACTTTGTGCTCTATAGTTCTAATTGCAGTGCTTTTCGTATTTGTTGTAGAGTGTTCGAAATTAGTGTATTTAGCGCTTTTGTTTTTTCAATGTTTTTTCTTTATATTATATAGCATGTTATAGATTATACTTACTTTGTGCTCTATAGTTCTAATTGCAGTGCTTTTCGTATTTGTTGTAGAGTGTTCGAAATTAGTGTATTTAGCGCTTTTGTTTTTCCAATGTTTTTCCTTTATATTATATAGCATGTTATAGATTATACTTACTTTGTGCTCTATAGTTCTAATTGCAGTGCTTTTCGTATTTGTTGTAGAGTGTTCGAAATTAGTATATTTAGCGCTTTTGTTTTTTCAATGTTTTTCCTTTGTATTATATAGCATGTTATAGATTATACTTACTTTGTGCTCTATAGTTCTAATTGCAGTGCTTTTCGTATTTTTGTAGAGTGTTCGAAATTAGTATATTTAGCGCTTTTGTTTTTTCAATGTTTTTCCTTTATATTATATAGCATGTTATAGATTATACTTACTTTGTGCTCTATAGTTCTAATTGCAGTGCTTTTCGTATTTGTTGTAGAGTGTTCGAAATTAGTTTATTTAGCGCTTTTTTTTTTCAATGTTTTTCCTTTGTATTATATAGCATGTTATAGATTATACTTACTTTGTGCTCTATAGTTCTAATTGCAGTGCTTTTCGTATTTGTTGTAGATGTTCGAAATTAGTGTATTTAGCGCTTTTGTTTTTTCAATGTTTTTCCTTTGTATTATATAGCATGTTATAGATTATACTTACTTTGTGCTCTATAGTTCTAATTGCAGTGCTTTTCGTATTTGTTGTAGAGTGTTCGAAATTAGTATATTTAGCGCTTTTGTTTTTTCAATGTTTTTCCTTTATATTATATAGCATGTTATAGATTATACTTACTTTGTGCTCTATAGTTCTAATTGCAGTGCTTTTCGTATTTGTTGTAGAGTGTTCGAAATTAGTGTATTTAGCGCTTTTGTTTTTTCAATGTTTTTCCTTTATATTATATAGCATGTTATAGATTATACTTACTTTGTGCTCTATAGTTCTAATTACAGTGCTTTTCGTATTTGTTGTAGAGTGTTCGAAATTAGTGTATTTAGCGCTTTTGTTTTTCCAATGTTTTTCCTTTATATTATATAGCATGTTATAGATTATACTTACTTTGTGCTCTATAGTTCTAATTGCAGTGCTTTTCGTATTTGTTGTAGAGTGTTCGAAATTAGTATATTTAGCGCTTTTGTTTTTTCAATGTTTTTCCTTTGTATTATATAGCATGTTATAGATTATACTTACTTTGTGCTCTATAGTTCTAATTGCAGTGCTTTTCGTATTTTCTGTAGAGTGTTCGAAATTAGTATATTTAGCGCTTTTTTTTTTTCAATGTTTTTCCTTTATATTATATAGCATGTTATAGATTATACTTACTTTGTGCTCTATAGTTCTAATTGCAGTGCTTTTCGTATTTGTTGTAGAGTGTTCGAAATTAGTTTATTTAGCGCTTTTTTTTTTCAATGTTTTTCCTTTGTATTATATAGCATGTTATAGATTATACTTACTTTGTGCTCTATAGTTCTAATTGCAGTGCTTTTCGTATTTGTTGTAGAGTGTTCGAAATTAGTGTATTTAGCGCTTTTGTTTTTCCAATGTTTTTCCTTTGTATTATATAGCATGTTATAGATTATACTTACTTTGTGCTCTATAGTTCTAATTGCAGTGCTTTTCGTATTTGTTGTAGAGTGTTCGAAATTAGTATATTTAGCGCTTTTGTTTTTTCAATGTTTTTCCTTTATATTATATAGCATGTTATAGATTATACTTACTTTGTGCTCTATAGTTCTAATTGCAGTGCTTTTCGTATTTGTTGTAGAGTGTTCGAAATTATTGTATTTAGCGCTTTTTTTTTTCAATGTTTTTTCTTTATATTATATAGCATGTTATAGATTATACTTACTTTGTGCTCTATAGTTCTAAAATTACAGTGCTTTTCGTATTTGTTGTAGAGTGTTCGAAATTAGTGTATTTAGCGCTTTTGTTTTTCCATGTTTTTCCTTTATATTATATAGCATGTTATAGATTATACTTACTTTGTGCTCTATAGTTCTAATTGCAGTGCTTTTCGTATTTGTTGTAGAGTGTTCGAAATTAGTATATTTAGCGCTTTTGTTTTTTCAATGTTTTTCCTTTATATTATATAGCATGTTATAGATTATACTTACTTTGTGCTCTATAGTTCTAATTGCAGTGCTTTTCGTATTTGTTGTAGAGTGTTCGAAATTAGTGTATTTAGCGCTTTGTTTTTTCAATGTTTTTCCTTTATATTATATAGCATGTTATAGATTATACTTACTTTGTGCTCTATAGTTCTAATTGCAGTGCTTTTCGTATTTGTTGTAGAGTGTTCGAAATTAGTGTATTTAGCGCTTTTGTTTTTTCAATGTTTTTCCTTTATATTATATAGCATGTTATAGATTATACTTACTTTGTGCTCTATAGTTCTAATTGCAGTGCTTTTCGTATTTGTTGTAGAGTGTTCGAAATTAGTATATTTAGCGCTTTTGTTTTTTCAATGTTTTTCCTTTGTATTATATAGCATGTTATAGATTATACTTACTTTGTGCTCTATAGTTCTAATTGCAGTGCTTTTCGTATTTTCTGTAGATTGTTCGAAATTAGTATATTTAGCGCTTTTGTTTTTTCAATGTTTTTCCTTTATATTATATAGCATGTTATAGATTATACTTACTTTGTGCTCTATAGTTCTAATTGCAGTGCTTTTCGTATTTGTTGTAGAGTGTTCGAAATTAGTTTATTTAGCGCTTTTTTTTTTTCAATGTTTTTCCTTTGTATTATATAGCATGTTATAGATTATACTTACTTTGTGCTCTATAGTTCTAATTACAGTGCTTTTCGTATTTGTTGTACGGATGTTCGAAATTAGTGTATTTAGCGCTTTTGTTTTTTCAATGTTTTTCCTTTGTATTATATAGCATGTTATAGATTATACTTACTTTGTGCTCTATAGTTCTAATTGCAGTGCTTTTCGTATTTGTTGTAGAGTGTTCGAAATTAGTATATTTAGCGCTTTTGTTTTTTCAATGTTTTTCCTTTATATTATATAGCATGTTATAGATTATACTTACTTTGTGCTCTATAGTTCTAATTGCAGTGCTTTTCGTATTTGTTGTAGAGTGTTCGAAATTATGTATTTAGCGCTTTTTTTTTTCAATGTTTTTCCTTTATATTATATAGCATGTTATAGATTATACTTACTTTGTGCTCTATAGTTCTAATTACAGTGCTTTTCGTATTTGTTGTAGAGTGTTCGAAATTAGTGTATTTAGCGCTTTTGTTTTTTCAATGTTTTTCCTTTATATTATATAGCATGTTATAGATTATACTTACTTTGTGCTCTATAGTTCTAATTGCAGTGCTTTTCGTATTTGTTGTAGAGTGTTCGAAATTAGTATATTTAGCGCTTTTGTTTTTTCAATGTTTTTCCTTTGTATTATATAGCATGTTATAGATTATACTTACTTTGTGCTCTATAGTTCTAATTGCAGTGCTTTTCGTATTTTTGTAGAGTGTTCGAAATTAGTATATTTAGCGCTTTTGTTTTTTCAATGTTTTTCCTTTATATTATATAGCATGTTATAGATTATACTTACTTTGTGCTCTATAGTTCTAATTGCAGTGCTTTTCGTATTTGTTGTAGAGTGTTCGAAATTAGTTTATTTAGCGCTTTTTTTTTTCAATGTTTTTCCTTTGTATTATATAGCATGTTATAGATTATACTTACTTTGTGCTCTATAGTTCTAATTACAGTGCTTTTCGTATTTGTTGTAGAGTTTCGAAATTAGTGTATTTAGCGCTTTTGTTTTTCCAATGTTTTTCCTTTGTATTATATAGCATGTTATAGATTATACTTACTTTGTGCTCTATAGTTCTAATTGCAGTGCTTTTCGTATTTGTTGTAGAGTGTTCGAAATTAGTATATTTAGCGCTTTTGTTTTTTCAATGTTTTTCCTTTATATTATATAGCATGTTATAGATTATACTTACTTTGTGCTCTATAGTTCTAATTGCAGTGCTTTTCGTATTTGTTGTAGAGTGTTCGAAATTATTGTATTTAGCGCTTTTGTTTTTTCAATGTTTTTTCTTTATATTATATAGCATGTTATAGATTATACTTACTTTGTGCTCTATAGTTCTAATTACAGTGCTTTTCGTATTTGTTGTAGAGTGTTCGAAATTAGTGTATTTAGCGCTTTTGTTTTTTCAATGTTTTTCCTTTATATTATATAGCATGTTATAGATTATACTTACTTTGTGCTCTATAGTTCTAATTGCAGTGCTTTTCTTATTTGTTGTAGAGTGTTCGAAATTAGTATATTTAGCGCTTTTGTTTTTTCAATGTTTTTCCTTTGTATTATATAGCATGTTATAGATTATACTTACTTTGTGCTCTATAGTTCTAATTGCAGTGCTTTTCGTATTTTTGTAGAGTGTTCGAAATTAGTATATTTAGCGCTTTTGTTTTTTCAATGTTTTTCCTTTATATTATATAGCATGTTATAGATTATACTTACTTTGTGCTCTATAGTTCTAATTGCAGTGCTTTTCGTATTTGTTGTAGAGTGTTCGAAATTAGTTTATTTAGCTTTTTTTTTTTCAATGTTTTTCCTTTGTATTATATAGCATGTTATAGATTATACTTACTTTGTGCTCTATAGTTCTAATTACAGTGCTTTTCGTATTTGTTGTAGAGTGTTCGAAATTAGTGTATTTAGCGCTTTTGTTTTTCAATGTTTTTCCTTTGTATTATATAGCATGTTATAGATTATACTTACTTTGTGCTCTATAGTTCTAATTGCAGTGCTTTTCGTATTTGTTGTAGAGTGTTCGAAATTAGTATATTTAGCGCTTTTGTTTTTTCAATGTTTTTCCTTTATATTATATAGCATGTTATAGATTATACTTACTTTGTGCTCTATAGTTCTAATTGCAGTGCTTTTCGTATTTGTTGTAGAGTGTTCGAAATTATTGTATTTAGCGCTTTTGTTTTTTCAATGTTTTTCCTTTATATTATATAGCATGTTATAGATTATACTTACTTTGTGCTCTATAGTTCTAATTACAGTGCTTTTCGTATTTGTTGTAGAGTGTTCGAAATTAGTGTATTTAGCGCTTTTGTTTTTTCAATGTTTTTCCTTTATATTATATAGCATGTTATAGATTATACTTACTTTGTGCTCTATAGTTCTAATTGCAGTGCTTTTCGTATTTGTTGTAGAGTGTTCGAAATTAGTATATTTAGCGCTTTTGTTTTTTCAATGTTTTTCCTTTGTATTATATAGCATGTTATAGATTATACTTACTTTGTGCTCTATAGTTCTAATTGCAGTGCTTTTCGTATTTGTTGTAGAGTGTTCGAAATTAGTATATTTAGCGCTTTTGTTTTTTCAATGTTTTTCCTTTATATTATATAGCATGTTATAGATTATACTTACTTTGTGCTCTATAGTTCTAATTGCAGTGCTTTTCGTATTTGTTGTAGAGTGTTCGAAATTAGTTTATTTAGCGCTTTTTTTTTTCAATGTTTTTCCTTTGTATTATATAGCATGTTATAGATTATACTTACTTTGTGCTCTATAGTTCTAATTGCAGTGCTTTTCGTATTTGTTGTAGAGTGTTCGAAATTAGTGTATTTAGCGCTTTTGTTTTTTCAATGTTTTTCCTTTGTATTATATAGCATGTTATAGATTATACTTACTTTGTGCTCTATAGTTCTAATTGCAGTGCTTTTCGTATTTGTTGTAGATTGTTCGAAATTAGTATATTTAGCGCTTTTGTTTTTTCAATGTTTTTCCTTTATATTATATAGCATGTTATAGATTATACTTACTTTGTGCTCTATAGTTCTAATTGCAGTGCTTTTCGTATTTGTTGTAGAGTGTTCGAAATTATTGTATTTAGCGCTTTTGTTTTTCAATGTTTTTTCTTTATATTATATAGCATGTTATAGATTATACTTACTTTGTGCTCTATAGTTCTAATTACAGTGCTTTTCGTATTTGTTGTAGAGTGTTCGAAATTAGTGTATTTAGCGCTTTTGTTTTTTCAATGTTTTTCCTTTATATTATATAGCATGTTATAGATTATACTTACTTTGTGCTCTATAGTTCTAATTGCAGTGCTTTTCGTATTTGTTGTAGAGTGTTCGAAATTAGTGTATTTAGCGCTTTTGTTTTTTCAATGTTTTTCCTTTGTATTATATAGCATGTTATAGATTATACTTACTTTGTGCTCTATAGTTCTAATTGCAGTGCTTTTCGTATTTTTGTAGAGTGTTCGAAATTAGTATATTTAGCGCTTTTGTTTTTTCAATGTTTTTCCTTTATATTATATAGCATGTTATAGATTATACTTACTTTGTGCTCTATAGTTCTAATTGCAGTGCTTTTCGTATTTGTTGTAGAGTGTTCGAAATTATTGTATTTAGCGCTTTTGTTTTTTCAATGTTTTTCCTTTGTATTATATAGCATGTTATAGATTATACTTACTTTGTGCTCTATAGTTCTAATTGCAGTGCTTTTCGTATTTGTTGTAGAGTGTTCGAAATTAGTGTATTTAGCGCTTTTGTTTTTTCAATGTTTTTCCTTTGTATTATATAGCATGTTATAGATTATACTTACTTTGTGCTCTATAGTTCTAATTGCAGTGCTTTTCGTATTTGTTGTAGAGTGTTCGAAATTATTGTATTTAGCGCTTTTGTTTTTTCAATGTTTTTCCTTTATATTATATAGCATGTTATAGATTATACTTACTTTGTGCTCTATAGTTCTAATTGCAGTGCTTTTCGTATTTGTTGTAGAGTGTTCGAAATTAGTGTATTTAGCGCTTTTGTTTTTTCAATGTTTTTCCTTTATATTATATAGCATGTTATAGATTATACTTACTTTGTGCTCTATAGTTCTAATTACAGTGCTTTTCGTATTTGTTGTAGAGTGTTCGAAATTAGTGTATTTAGCGCTTTTGTTTTTTCAATGTTTTTCTTTATATTATATAGCATGTTATAGATTATACTTACTTTGTGCTCTATAGTTCTAATTGCAGTGCTTTTCGTATTTGTTGTAGAGTGTTCGAAATTAGTGTATTTAGCGCTTTTGTTTTTTCAATGTTTTTCCTTTGTATTATATAGCATGTTATAGATTATACTTACTTTGTGCTCTATAGTTCTAATTGCAGTGCTTTTCGTATTTGTTGTAGAGTGTTCGAAATTAGTGTATTTAGCGCTTTTGTTTTTCAATGTTTTTCCTTTGTATTATATAGCATGTTATAGATTATACTTACTTTGTGCTCTATAGTTCTAATTACAGTGCTTTTCGTATTTTTTGTAGAGTGTTCGAAATTAGTATATTTAGCGCTTTTGTTTTTTCAATGTTTTTCCTTTATATTATATAGCATGTTATAGATTATACTTACTTTGTGCTCTATAGTTCTAATTGCAGTGCTTTTCGTATTTGTTGTAGAGTGTTCGAAATTATTGTATTTAGCGCTTTTGTTTTTTCAATGTTTTTCCTTTATATTATATAGCATGTTATAGATTATACTTACTTTGTGCTCTATAGTTCTAATTGCAGTGCTTTTCGTATTTGTTGTAGGTGTTCGAAATTAGTGTATTTAGCGCTTTTGTTTTTTCAATGTTTTTCCTTTATATTATATAGCATGTTATAGATTATACTTACTTTGTGCTCTATAGTTCTAATTGCAGTGCTTTTCGTATTTGTTGTAGAGTGTTCGAAATTAGTGTATTTAGCGCTTTTTTTTTTTCAATGTTTTTCCTTTGTATTATATAGCATGTTATAGATTATACTTACTTTGTGCTCTATAGTTCTAATTGCAGTGCTTTTCGTATTTGTTGTAGAGTGTTCGAAATTTTGTATTTAGCGCTTTTGTTTTTTCAATGTTTTTCCTTTGTATTATATAGCATGTTATAGATTATACTTACTTTGTGCTCTATAGTTCTAATTGCAGTGCTTTTCGTATTTGTTGTAGAGTGTTCGAAATTAGTGTATTTAGCGCTTTTGTTTTTTCAATGTTTTTCCTTTGTATTATATAGCATGTTATAGATTATACTTACTTTGTGCTCTATAGTTCTAATTGCAGTGCTTTTCGTATTTGTTGTAGAGTGTTCGAAATTAGTGTATTTAGCGCTTTTGTTTTTTCAATGTTTTTCCTTTATATTATATAGCATGTTATAGATTATACTTACTTTGTGCTCTATAGTTCTAATTACAGTGCTTTTCGTATTTGTTGTAGAGTGTTCGAAATTAGTGTATTTAGCGCTTTTGTTTTTTCAATGTTTTTCTTTGTATTATATAGCATGTTATAGATTATACTTACTTTGTGCTCTATAGTTCTAATTGCAGTGCTTTTCGTATTTGTTGTAGAG
Source organism: Andrographis paniculata (assembly GCF_009805555.1). NCBI lineage: Eukaryota > Viridiplantae > Streptophyta > Magnoliopsida > Lamiales > Acanthaceae > Andrographis > Andrographis paniculata. Next base: position 7,548 of record NW_026137638.1, on the reverse strand, counting down.
TGTTCGAAATTAGTGTATTTAGCGCTTTTGTTTTTTCAATGTTTTTCCTTTGTATATTATATAGCATGTTATAGATTATACTTACTTTGTGCTCTATAGTTCTAATTGCAGTGCTTTTCGTATTTGTTGTAGAGTGTTCGAAATTAGTGTATTTAGCGCTTTTGTTTTTTCAATGTTTTTCCTTTATATTATATAGCATGTTATAGATTATACTTACTTTGTGCTCTATAGTTCTAATTGCAGTGCTTTTCGTATTTGTTGTAGGGTGTTCGAAATTAGTGTATTTAGCGCTTTTGTTTTTTCAATGTTTTTCCTTTATATTATATAGCATGTTATAGATTATACTTACTTTGTGCTCTATAGTTCTAATTACAGTGCTTTTCGTATTTGTTGTAGAGTGTTCGAAATTAGTGTATTTAGCGCTTTTGTTTTTTCAATGTTTTTCCTTTGTATTATATAGCATGTTATAGATTATACTTACTTTGTGCTCTATAGTTCTAATTGCAGTGCTTTTCGTATTTGTTGTAGAGTGTTCGAAATTATGTATTTAGCGCTTTTGTTTTTTCAATGTTTTTCCTTTGTATTATATAGCATGTTATAGATTATACTTACTTTGTGCTCTATAGTTCTAATTGCAGTGCTTTTCGTATTTGTTGTAGAGTGTTCGAAATTAGTGTATTTAGCGCTTTTGTTTTTTCAATGTTTTTCCTTTATATTATATAGCATGTTATAGATTATACTTACTTTGTGCTCTATAGTTCTAATTGCAGTGCTTTTCGTATTTGTTGTAGAGTGTTCGAAATTAGTGTATTTAGCGCTTTTGTTTTTTTCAATGTTTTTCTTTATATTATATAGCATGTTATAGATTATACTTACTTTGTGCTCTATAGTTCTAATTGCAGTGCTTTTCGTATTTGTTGTAGAGTGTTCGAAATTAGTGTATTTAGCGCTTTTGTTTTTTCAATGTTTTTCCTTTGTATTATATAGCATGTTATAGATTATACTTACTTTGTGCTCTATAGTTCTAATTGCAGTGCTTTTCGTATTTGTTGTAGAGTGTTCGAAATTAGTGTATTTAGCGCTTTTGTTTTTTCAATGTTTTTCCTTTGTATTATATAGCATGTTATAGATTATACTTACTTTGTGCTCTATAGTTCTAATTGCAGTGCTTTTCGTATTTTTGTAGAGTGTTCGAAATTAGTATATTTAGCGCTTTTGTTTTTTCAATGTTTTTCCTTTATATTATATAGCATGTTATAGATTATACTTACTTTGTGCTCTATAGTTCTAATTGCAGTGCTTTTCGTATTTGTTGTAGAGTGTTCGAAATTAGTTGTATTTAGCGCTTTTGTTTTTTCAATGTTTTTCCTTTGTATTATATAGCATGTTATAGATTATACTTACTTTGTGCTCTATAGTTCTAATTGCAGTGCTTTTCGTATTTGTTGTAGAGTGTTCGAAATTAGTGTATTTAGCGCTTTTGTTTTTTCAATGTTTTTCCTTTGTATTATATAGCATGTTATAGATTATACTTACTTTGTGCTCTATAGTTCTAATTGCAGTGCTTTTCGTATTTGTTGTAGAGTGTTCGAAATTAGTGTATTTAGCGCTTTTGTTTTTTCAATGTTTTTCCTTTATATTATATAGCATGTTATAGATTATACTTACTTTGTGCTCTATAGTTCTAATTACAGTGCTTTTCGTATTTGTTGTAGAGTGTTCGAAATTAGTGTATTTAGCGCTTTTGTTTTTTCAATGTTTTTCTTTATATTATATGCATGTTATAGATTATACTTACTTTGTGCTCTATAGTTCTAATTGCAGTGCTTTTCGTATTTGTTGTAGAGTGTTCGAAATTAGTGTATTTAGCGCTTTTGTTTTTTCCAATGTTTTTCCTTTGTATTATATAGCATGTTATAGATTATACTTACTTTGTGCTCTATAGTTCTAATTGCAGTGCTTTTCGTATTTGTTGTAGAGTGTTCGAAATTAGTGTATTTAGCGCTTTTGTTTTTTCAATGTTTTTCCTTTATATTATATAGCATGTTATAGATTATACTTACTTTGTGCTCTATAGTTCTAATTGCAGTGCTTTTCGTATTTGTTGTAGAGTGTTCGAAATTAGTGTATTTAGCGCTTTTGTTTTTTCAATGTTTTTCCTTTATATTATATAGCATGTTATAGATTATACTTACTTTGTGCTCTATAGTTCTAATTGCAGTGCTTTTCGTATTTGTTGTAGAGTGTTCGAAATTAGTGTATTTAGCGCTTTTGTTTTTTCAATGTTTTTCCTTTATATTATATAGCATGTTATAGATTATACTTACTTTGTGCTCTATAGTTCTAATTGCAGTGCTTTTCGTATTTGTTGTAGAGTGTTCGAAATTAGTGTATTTAGCGCTTTTGTTTTTTCAATGTTTTTCCTTTATATTATATAGCATGTTATAGATTATACTTACTTTGTGCTCTATAGTTCTAATTGCAGTGCTTTTCGTATTTGTTGTAGAGTGTTCGAAATTAGTGTATTTAGCGCTTTTGTTTTTTCAATGTTTTTCCTTTATATTATATAGCATGTTATAGATTATACTTACTTTGTGCTCTATAGTTCTAATTGCAGTGCTTTTCGTATTTGTTGTAGAGTGTTCGAAATTAGTGTATTTAGCGCTTTTGTTTTTTCAATGTTTTTTCCTTTATATTATATAGCATGTTATAGATTATACTTACTTTGTGCTCTATAGTTCTAATTGCAGTGCTTTTCGTATTTGTTGTAGAGTGTTCGAAATTAGTGTATTTAGCGCTTTTGTTTTTTCAATGTTTTTCCTTTGTATTATATAGCATGTTATAGATTATACTTACTTTGTGCTCTATAGTTCTAATTGCAGTGCTTTTCGTATTTGTTAGAGTGTTCGAAATTAGTGTATTTAGCGCTTTTGTTTTTTTCAATGTTTTTCCTTTGTATTATATAGCATGTTATAGATTATACTTACTTTGTGCTCTATAGTTCTAATTGCAGTGCTTTTCGTATTTGTTGTAGAGTGTTCGAAATTAGTGTATTTAGCGCTTTTTTTTTTCAATGTTTTTCCTTTATATTATATAGCATGTTATAGATTATACTTACTTTGTGCTCTATAGTTCTAATTGCAGTGCTTTTCGTATTTGTTGTAGAGTGTTCGAAATTAGTGTATTTAGCGCTTTTGTTTTTTCAATGTTTTTCCTTTATATTATATAGCATGTTATAGATTATACTTACTTTGTGCTCTATAGTTCTAATTACAGTGCTTTTCGTATTTGTTGTAGAGTGTTCGAAATTAGTGTATTTAGCGCTTTTGTTTTTTCAATGTTTTTCCTTTATATTATATAGCATGTTATAGATTATACTTACTTTGTGCTCTATAGTTCTAATTGCAGTGCTTTTCGTATTTGTTGTAGAGTGTTCGAAATTAGTGTATTTAGCGCTTTTGTTTTTTCAATGTTTTTCTTTATTATATAGCATGTTATAGATTATACTTACTTTGTGCTCTATAGTTCTAATTGCAGTGCTTTTCGTATTTGTTGTAGAGTGTTCGAAATTAGTGTATTTAGCGCTTTTGTTTTTTCAATGTTTTTCCTTTGTATTATATAGCATGTTATAGATTATACTTACTTTGTGCTCTATAGTTCTAATTGCAGTGCTTTTCGTATTTGTTGTAGAGTGTTCGAAATTAGTTGTATTTAGCGCTTTTGTTTTTTCAATGTTTTTCCTTTATATTATATAGCATGTTATAGATTATACTTACTTTGTGCTCTATAGTTCTAATTGCAGTGCTTTTCGTATTTGTTGTAGAGTGTTCGAAATTAGTGTATTTAGCGCTTTTGTTTTTTCAATGTTTTTCCTTTTATTATATAGCATGTTATAGATTATACTTACTTTGTGCTCTATAGTTCTAATTGCAGTGCTTTTCGTATTTGTTGTAGAGTGTTCGAAATTAGTGTATTTAGCGCTTTTGTTTTTTCAATGTTTTTTTCTTATATTATATAGCATGTTATAGATTATACTTACTTTGTGCTCTATAGTTCTAATTGCAGTGCTTTTCGTATTTGTTGTAGAGTGTTCGAAATTAGTGTATTTAGCGCTTTTGTTTTTTCAATGTTTTTCCTTTGTATTATATAGCATGTTATAGATTATACTTACTTTGTGCTCTATAGTTCTAATTGCAGTGCTTTTCGTATTTGTTGTAGAGTGTTCGAAATTAGTGTATTTAGCGCTTTTGTTTTTTCAATGTTTTTCCTTTGTATTATATAGCATGTTATAGATTATACTTACTTTGTGCTCTATAGTTCTAATTGCAGTGCTTTTCGTATTTGTTGTAGAGTGTTCGAAATTAGTGTATTTAGCGCTTTTTTTTTTTCAATGTTTTTCCTTTATATTATATAGCATGTTATAGATTATACTTACTTTGTGCTCTATAGTTCTAATTGCAGTGCTTTTCGTATTTGTTGTAGAGTGTTCGAAATTAGTGTATTTAGCGCTTTTGTTTTTTCAATGTTTTTCCTTTATATTATATAGCATGTTATAGATTATACTTACTTTGTGCTCTATAGTTCTAATTGCAGTGCTTTTCGTATTTGTTGTAGAGTGTTCGAAATTAGTATATTTAGCGCTTTTGTTTTTTCATGTTTTTCCTTTATATTATATAGCATGTTATAGATTATACTTACTTTGTGCTCTATAGTTCTAATTACAGTGCTTTTCGTATTTGTTGTAGATGTTCGAAATAAGTTATTTAGCGCTTTGTTTTTTCAATGTTTTTCTTTATATTATATAGCATGTTATAGATTATACTTACTTTGTGCTCTATAGTTCTAATTGCAGTGCTTTTCGTATTTTTTGTAGAGTGTTCGAAATTAGTGTATTTAGCGCTTTTGTTTTTTCAATGTTTTTCCTTTATATTATATAGCATGTTATAGATTATACTTACTTTGTGCTCTATAGTTCTAATTACAGTGCTTTTCGTATTTGTTTTAGAGTGTTCGAAATTAGTGTATTTAGCGCTTTTGTTTTTCCAATGTTTTTCCTTTATATTATATAGCATGTTATAGATTATACTTACTTTGTGCTCTATAGTTCTAATTGAAGATGCTTTTCGTATTTGTTGTAGAGTGTTCGAAATTATTGTATTAGCGCTTTTGTTTTTCAATGTTTTTCCTTTATATTATATAGCATGTTATAGATTATACTTACTTTGTGCTCTATAGTTCTAATTGCAGTGCTTTTCGTATTTGTTGTAGAGTGTTCGAAATTAGTGTATTTAGCGCTTTTTTTTTCAATGTTTTTCTTTATATTATATGCATGTTATAGATTATACTTACTTTGTGCTCTATAGTTCTAATTGCAGTGCTTTTCGTATTTGTTGTAGAGTGTTCGAAATTAGTGTATTTAGCGCTTTTGTTTTTTCAATGTTTTTCCTTTGTATTATATAGCATGTTATATTATATACTTACTTTGTGCTCTATAGTTCTAATTAAAGTGCTTTTCGTATTTGTTGTAGAGTGTTCGAAATTAGTGTATTTAGCGCTTTTGTTTTTTTAATGTTTTTCCTTTGTATTATATAGCTTGTTATAGATTATACTTACTTTTGCGCTCTATAGTTCTAATTGCAGTGCTTTTCTTATTTGTTGTAGAGTGTTCGAAATTAGTGTATTTAGCGCTTTTGTTTTTCCAATTTTTTCCTTTGTATTATATAGCATGTTATAGATTATACTTACTTTGTGCTCTATAGTTCTAATTGTAGATCTTTTCGTATTTGTTGTAGAGTGTTCGAAATTAGTGTATTTAGCGCTTTTGTTTTTTCAATGTTTTTCCTTTATATTATATAGCATGTTATAGATTATACTTACTTTGTGCTCTATAGTTCTAATTACAGTGCTTTTCGTATTTGTTGTAGAGTGTTCGAAATTAGTTCATTTAGCGCTTTTGTTTTTTCAATGTTTTTCCTTTATATTTATAGCATGTTATAGATTATACTTACTTTGTGCTCTATAGTTCTAAAATTGCAGTGCTTTTCGTATTTGTTTGTAGAGTGTTCGAAATTAGTATATTTAGCGCTTTTGTTTTTTCAATGTTTTTCTTTATATTATATAGCATGTTATAGATTATACTTACTTTGTGCTCTATAGTTCTAATTGCAGTGCTTTTCGTATTTTTTGTAGAGTGTTCGAAATTAGTGTATTTAGCGCTTTTGTTTTTTCAATGTTTTCCTTTGTATTATATAGCATGTATAGATTATACTTACTTTGTGCTCTATAGTTCTAATTGCAGTGCTTTCGTATTTGTTGTAGAGTGTTCGAAATTAGTGTATTTAGCGCTTTTGTTTTTCCAATGTTTTTCCTTTATATTATATAGCATGTTATAGATTATACTTACTTTGTGCTCTATAGTTCTAATTGCAGTGCTTTTCGTATTTGTGTAGAGTGTTCGAAATTAGTGTATTTAGCGCTTTTGTTTTTCAATGTTTTTTCCTTTATATTATATAGCATGTTATAGATTATACTTACTTTGTGCTCTATAGTTCTAATTGCAGTGCTTTTCGTATTTGTTGTAGAGTGTTCGAAATTAGTGTATTTAGCGCTTTTGTTTTTTCAATGTTTTTCTTTATATTATATAGCATGTTATAGATTATACTTACTTTGTGCTCTATAATTCTAATTGCAGTGCTTTTCGTATTTGTTGTTGAGTGTTCGAAATTAGTGTATTTAGCGCTTTTGTTTTTTCAATGTTTTTCCTTTATATTATATAGCATGTTATAGATTATACTTACTTTGTGCTCTATAGTTCTAATTCAAGTGCTTTTCGTATTTGTTGTAGAGTGTTCGAAATTAGTGTATTTAGCGCTTTTGTTTTTTAATGTTTTTTGTTTGTATTATATAGCATGTTATAGATTATACTTACTTTGTGCTCTATACTTCTATTGCAGTGCTTTTCGTATTTGTTGTAGAGTGTTCGAAATTAGTGTATTTAGCGCTTTTGTTTTTCCAATTCTTTTCCTTGTATTATATAGCATGTTATAGATTATACTTACTTTGTGCTCTATAGTTCTAATTGCAGATGCTTTTCGTATTTGTTGTAGAGTGTTCGAATTATATTTATTTAGCGCTTTTGTTTTTCAATGTTTTTCCTTTATATATATAGCATGTTATAGATTATACTTACTTTGTGCTCTATATTCTAATGCAGTGCTTTTCGTATTTGTTGTAGAGTGTTCGAAATTAGTAATATTAGCGCTTTTGTTTTTTCAATGTTTTTTCCTTTATATTATATAGCATGTTATAGATTATACTTACTTTGTGCTCTATAGTTCTAAAATTACAGTGCTTTTCGTATTTGTTGTAGAATGTTCGAAATTAGTGTATTTAGCGCTTTTGTTTTTCAATGTTTTTCCTTTATATTATATAGCATGTTATAGATTATACTTACTTTGTGCTCTATAGTTCTAAAATTACAGTGCTTTTCGTATTTGTTGTAGAGTGTTCGAAATTAGTGTATTTAGCGCTTTTGTTTTTTCTTTTTTT